>NW_027671793.1:0-17488 GCF_964165515.1 Mesoplodon bidens | reverse complement strand
GGAGAAGAGTCAGAGTCAAAAGCAAAAAGGGAGAGCATAGCATGCATGAGTAGAGTGAGGCGGGTAAGTCTGTAAAGAGAATCTGCTGAGACTTCTGAAGCTGGGGCAAGGCTTACTGTGGGCCTTCAGATATGTGAAGATGCTCTGGTTCTAGAAATCCTTGGATCAGTCCTTAAGTAACTGCCATTGCAAAGAAGTGCTTTTCATATAAAAGTTTTTGCTATGGTCAGCCCTCATTATTAACATTTTAATTTAAATACACTCATTCAACATTCAGATATATTCACTTAAATTCATGTGGAGAAGATAATTTCACCTTGACCAAGTATGCGTGCAGGCATTAAGAACATTATCATTGAAACATTACTCATACCAAACTGTTTTGCTTAGTTACATGGAACTTGACCTATATACATGGCTGAATTAATTTTAGAGGTTACTACTTCAAATATATCTTAGGTAAATTATTATTGACTAAATGGACAATATTTTTGACGAGCATAATATTTAAATAATTTTTTAGACATAACAAAAGAGTATTACTTCTTTTTGAAAGTCCTTAAGACAATGTTAGTAGTGAAGTATAAGAAATAGTATGGATAAAGCCAGTTGTATGGAGAAGCTGGAAGCCAGAGGTTGCTTACGTGACCCTCTTTGCAGTGGGGAAATATGTATAAGCTAGAGATAGTGTTTAAAGAAATGGTTTTAAAAATCTTATGTAAATACTTAGGCACCAAGGAAATGGAAGATCTTACCATGGAGGGGACTTCTTGGTCCCAGCAAGATCCAGTTCTGTAATGTTGCCTATGAGATCCTGCAGCTGTGAGCAGATGAGCCAGAATAAAAAAGTAAGCCTAGGGTGGAAGAACTAGAAATAGGAGATAGCCGAATACCTTAGACAGGACTCCTTAGTCCTATTGAAGGTAAAAGGACAGATAAAATGATGGGGATGAGTAGAAGTAGCTACACTCTGTATCTCTACTGGGCAAGTAAGAATTCTTCCTTAATACTTGTCACTGAAGCCCTTTCTTCTTCCTCATTCACCACTATGTAGATATAACCATAATAACCTTAGTGATGAATAGCAGTTGATTCCTACTCAGTACTCTGTAATGACCTATATGGGAGTAGAATCTAAAAGGGAGTGGATATATGTATATGTATAACTGATTCACTTTGCTGTATAGCAGAAACTAACACAAATCAACTATACTCCAATGAAAATTAATTTAAAAAACATTTTCTATATTATGCACCATACAAAGTTATTACAATATTATTGACTATATTCCCTGTGCTGTATATTACATCCCTGTGACTTACTCATTTTATAATTGGTAGTTTGTACCTCTTAATCCCCTTCACCTATTTCACCCATCCCCCCATACCCCTCCCCTTTGGAAACCACTAGTTTATTCCCCGTATCTGTGAGTCTGTTTTCTCTTTTGCTATATTTGTTCTTTTGTTGTTGTTGTTAGGTTCCACTTACAAGTGAAAACATACTTTATCTTTCTCTGTCTGACTTATTTCACTTAGCACAATACCCTCAAGGTCCATCCATGTTGCAATGGCAAGATTTCATTCTTTTTATGGCTGAGTAATATTCCATTGTATGTATATACCACATCTTCTTTTTTTTATTTTTTTTAATAACAAATTTAATCAGTTATACATATACATATGTTTCCATATCCCCTCCCTTTTGCGTCTCCCTCCCACCCTCCCTATCCCACCCCTCCAGGCTGTCACAAAGCACCGAGCTGATCTCCCTGTGCTATGCGGCTGCTTCCCACTAGCTATCTACCTTACGTTTGGTAGTGTATATATGTCCATGCCGCTCTTTCACTTTGTCACAGCTTACCCTTCCCCCTCCCCATATCCTCAAGTCCATTCTCTAGTAGGTCTGTGTCTTTATTCCTGTCTTACCCCTATGTTCTTCATGACATTTTTTTTCTTAAATTCCATATATATGTGTTAGCATACAGTATTTGTCTTTCTCTTTCTGACTTACTTCACTCTGTATGACAGACTCTAGGTCTATCCACCTCATTACAAATAGCTCAATTTCATTTCTTTTTATGGCTGAGTAATATTCCATTGTATATATGTGCCACATCTTCTTTATCCATTCATCCGATGATGGACACTTAGGTTGTTTCCATCTCTGGGCTATTGTAAATAGGGCTGCTATGAACATTTTGGTACATGTCTCTTTTTGAATTATGGTTTTCTCAGGGTATATGCCCAGTAGTGGGATTGCTGGGTCATATGGTAGTTCTATTTGTAGTTTTTTAAGGAACCTCCATACTGTTCTCCATAGCGGCTGTACCAATTCACATTCCCACCAGCAGTGCAAGAGTGTTCCCTTTTTTCCACACCCTCTCCAGCATTTATTGTTTCTAGATTTTTTGATGATGGCCATTCTGACTGGTGTGAGATGATATCTCATTGTAGTTTTGATTTGCATTTCTCTAATGATTAAAGATGTTGAGCATCCTTTCATGTGTTTGTTGGCAGTCTGTATATCTTCTGTGGAGAAATGTCTATTTAGGTCTTCTGCCCATTTTTGGATTGGGTTGTTTGTTTTTTTGTTATTGAGCTGCATGAGCTGCTTATAAATTTTGGAGATTAATCCTTTGTCAGTTGCTTCATTTGCAAATATTTTCTCCCATTCTGAGGGTTGTCTTTTGGTCTTGTTTATGGTTTCCTTTGCTGTGCAAAAGCTTTGAAGTTTCATTAGGTCCCATGTGTTTATTTTTGTCTTTATTTCCATTTCTCTAGGAGGTGGGTCCAAAAGGATCTTGCTGTGATTTATGTCATAGAGTGTTCTGCCTATGTTTTCCTCTAAGAGTTTGATAGTGTCTGGCCTTACATTTAGGTCTTTAATCCATTTTGAGCTTCTTTTTGTGTATGGTGTTAGGGAGTGATCTAATCTCATACTTTTACATGTCCCTATCCAGTTTTCCCAGCACCACTTATTGAAGAGACTGTCCTTTCTCCACTGTACATTCCTGCCTCCTTTATCAAAGATAAGGTGACCATATGTCCGTGGGTTTAACTCTGGGCTTTCTATCCTGTTCCATTGATCTATCTTTCTGTTTTTGTGCCAGTACCACACTGTCTTGATTACTGTAGCTTTGTAGTATAGTCTGAAGTCAGGGAGCCTGATTCCTCCAGCTCCATTTTTCGTTCTCAAGATTGCTTTGGCTATTCGGGGTCTTTTGTGTTTCCATACAAATTGTGAAATTTTTTGTTCTAGTTCTGTGAAAAAAGCCAGTGGTAGTTTGATAGGGATTGCATTGAATCTGTAGATTGCTTTGGGTAGTAGAGTCATTTTCACAATGTTGATTCTTCCAATCCAAGAACATGGTACATCTCTCCATCTATTTGTATCATCTTTAATTTCTTTCATCAGTGTCTTATAATTTTCTGCATACAGGTCTTTTGTCTCCTTAGGTAGGTTTATTCCTAGATATTTTATTCTTTTTGTTGCAATGGTAAATGGGAGTGTTTCCTTGATTTCACTTTCAGATTTTTCATCATTAGTATATAGGAATGCCAGAGATTTCTGTGCATTAATTTTGTATCCTGCAACTTTACCAAATTCATTGATTAACTCTAGTAGTTTTCTGGTAGCATCTTTAGGATTCTCTATGTATAGTATCATGTCATCTGCAAACAGTGACAGCTTTACTTCTTCTTTTCCAATTTGGATTCCTTTTATTTCCTTTTCTTCTCTGATTGCTGTGGCTAAAACTTCCAAAACTAGGTTGAATAAGAGTGGTGAGAGTGGGCAACCTTGTCTTGTTCCTGATCTTAGTGGAAATGGTTTCAGTTTTTCACCATTGAGGACGATGCTGGCTGTGGGTTTGTCATATATGGCCTTTATTATGTTGAGGAAAGTTCCCTCTATGCCTACTTTCTGCAGGGTTTTTATCATAAATGGGTGTTGAATTTTGTGGAAAGCTTTCTCTGCATCTATTGAGATGATCATATGGTTTTTCTCCTTCAATTTGTTAATATGGTGTATCACGTTGATAGATTTGCGTATATTGAAGAATCCTTGCATTCCTGGGATAAACCCCACTTGATCATGGTGTATGATCCTTTTAATGTGCTGTTGGATTCTGTTTGCTAGTATTTTGTTGAGGATTTTTGCATCTATGTTCATCAGGGATATTGGCCTGTAGTTTTCTTTCTTTGTGACATCCTTGTCTGGTTTTGGTATCAAGGTGATGGTGGCCTCGTAGAATGAGTTTGGGAGTGTTCCTCCCTCTGCTATATTTTGGAAGAGTTTGAGAAGGATAGGTGTTAGCTGTTCTCTAAATGCTTGATAGAATTCGCCTGTGAAGCCATCTGGTCCTGGCTTTTGTTTGTTGGAAGATTTTTTATCACAGTTTCAATTTCAGTGCTTGTGATTGGTCTGTTCATATTTTCTATTTCTTCCTGATTCAGTCTTGGCAGGTTGTGCATTTCTAAGAATTTGTCCATTTCTTCCAGGTTGTCCATTTTATTGGCATAGAGTTGCTTATAGTAATCTCTCATGATCTTTTGTATTTCTGCAGTGTCAGTTGTTACTTCTCCTTTTTCATTTCTAATTCTATTGATTTCAGTCTTCTCCCTTTTTTTCTTGATGAGTCTGGCTAATGGTTTATCAATTTTGTTTATCTTCTCAAAGAACCAGCTTTTAGTTTTATTGATCTTTGCTACCGTTTCCTTCATTTCTTTTTCATTTATTTCTGATCTGATTTTTATGATTTCTTTCCTTCTGCTAACTTTGGGATGTTTTTATTCTTCTTTCTCTAATTGCTTTAGGTGCAAGGTTAGGTTGTTTATTCGAGATGTTTCCTGTTTCTTAAGGTGGGATTGTATCCCATAGGTTTTGGGTCGTCGTGTCTCCATTGCCATTTGTTTCTAGGTATTTTTTAATTTCCTCTTTGATTTCTTCAGTGATCACTTCATTATTAAGTAGTGTATTGTTTAGCCTCCATGTGTTTGTATTTTTTACAGCTCTTTTCCTGTAATTGATATCTAGTCTCATAGCATTGTGGTCGGAAAAGATACTTGATACAATTTCAATTTTCTTAAATTTACCAAGGCTTGATTTGTGACCCAAGATATGATCTATCCTGGAGAATGTTCCATGAGCACTTGAGAAAAATGTGTATTCTGTTGTTTTTGGATGGAATGTCCTATAAATATCAATTAAGTCCATCTTGTTTAATGTATCATTTAAAGCTTGTGTTTCCTTATTTATTTTCATTTTGGATGATCTGTCCATTGGTGAAAGTGGGGTGTTAAAGTCCCCTACTATGAGTGTGTTACTGTCGATTTCTCCTTTTATGGCTGTTAGTATTTGCCTTATGTATTGAGGTGCTCCTATGTTGGGTGCATAAATATTTACAATTGTTATATCTTCTTCTTGGATGGATCCCTTGATCATTATGTAGTGTCCTTCTTTGTCTCTTCTAGTAGTCTTTATTTTAAAGTCTATTTTGTCTGATATGAGAATTGCTACTCCAGCTTTCTTTTGGTTTCCATTTGCATGGAATATCTTTTTCCATCCCCTTACATTCAGTCTGTATGTGTCTCTAGGTCTGAAGTGGGTCTCTTGTAGACAGCATATATATGGGTCTTGTTTTTGTATCCATTCAGCCAATCTGTGTCTTTTGGTGGGAGCATTTAGTCCATTTACATTTAAGGTAATTATCGATATGTATGTTCCTATTCCCATTTTCTTAATTGTTTTGGGTTCGTTATTGTAGGTCTTTTCCTTCTGTTGTGTTTCTTGCCTAGAGAAGTTCCTTTAGCATTTGTTGTAAAGCTGGTTTGGTGGTGCTGAACTCTCTCAGCTTTTGCTTGTCTGTAAACGTTTTAATTTCTCCATCAAATCTGAATGAGATCCTTGCTGGGTAGAGTAATCTTGGTTGCAGGTTTTTCTCCTTCATCACTTTAATTATGTCCTGCCACTCCCTTCTGGCTTGTAGAGTTTCTGCTGAGAGATCAGCTGTTATCCTGATGGGGATTCCCTTGTGTGTTACTTGTTGTTTTTGCCTTGCTGCTTTTAATATGATTTCTTTGTGTTTAATTTTTGACAGTTTGATTAGTATGTGTCTTGGCGTATTTCTCCTTGGATTTATTCTGTATGGGACTCTCTGTGCCTCCTGGACTTGATTAACTATTTCCTTTCCCATATTAGGGAAGTTTTCAACTATAATCTCTTCAAATATTTTCTCAGTCCCTTTCTTTTTCTCTTCTTCTGCTGGAACCCCTATAATTCGAATGTTGGTGCGTTTAATGTTGTCCCAGAGGTCTCTGAGACTCTCCTCTGTTCTTTTCAGTCTTTTTTCTTTATTTTGCTCTGCAGCAGTTATTTCCACTATTTTATCTTCCACCTCACTTATCCGTTCTTCTGCCTCAGTTATTCTGCTATTGATCCCATCTAGAGTATTTTTTATTTCATTTATTGTGTTTTTAATCGATGCTTGATTCATCTTTAGTTCTTCTAGGTCCTTGTTAACTGTTTCTTGCATTTTGTCTATTCTATTTCCAAGATTTTGGATCTGGGAAATAGAATCTTGGATCATCTTTACCATCATTGTTCTGAATTCTTTTTCAGGTAGACTGCCTATTACCTCTTCATTTGTTAGATCTGGTGGGTTTTTATCTTGCTCCTTCTCCTGCTGTGTGTTTTTCTGTCTTCTCATTTTGCTTATGTTACTGTGTTTGGGGTCTCCTTTTTGCAGGCTGCAGGTTCGTAGTTCCCGTTGTTTTTGGTGTCTGTCCCCAGTGGCTAAGGTTGGTTTAGTGGGTTGTGTAGGCTTCCTGGTGGAGGGGACTAGTGCCTGTGTTCTGGTGGATGAGGCTGGATCTTGTCTTTCTGGTGGGCAGGTCCACGTCTGGTGGTGTGTTTTGGGGTGTCTGCGGACTTTTTATGATTTTAGGCCACCTCTCTGCTAATGGGTGGCATTGTGTTCCTGTCTTGCTAGTTGTTTGGCTTAGGGTGTCCAGCAATGTAGCTTGCTGGTCGTTGAGTGAAGCTGGGTGCTGGTGTTGAGATGGAGATCTCTGGAAGATTTTTGCCGTTTGATATTATGTGGAGCTGGGAGGTCTCTTGTGGACCAGTGTCCTGAAGTTGGCTCTCCCACCTCAGAGGCACAGCACTGACTCCGGGATCCTCAATTTGGGATGATGTGTTGTCTATTCATGTATTCCACAGATGCAGGGTACATCAAGTTGATTGTGGAGCTTTAATCCGCTGCTTCTGAGGCTGCTGGGAGAGGTTTCCCTTTCTCTTCTTTGTTCTCACAGCTCCTGGGTCTCAGCTTTGGATCTGGCCCCGCCTCTGCGTGTAGGTCGCCGGAGGGCGTCTGTTCTTCGCTCAGACAGGACAGGGTTAAAGGAGCAGCCTCTTCGGGGACTCTGGCTCACTCAGGCCGGGCGGGAGGGAGGGGCACGGAGTGCGGGGCGAGCCTGCAGTGGCAGAAGTCGGCGTGACGTTGCACCAGCCCGAGGCGCGCCGTGCGTTCTCCCAGGGAAGCCGCCCCTGGATCCCGGGACCCCGGCAGTGGCGGGCTGCACAGGCTCCCGGAAGGGCGGTGTGGGCAGTGACCTGCGCTCGCACACAGGCTTCTTGGCGGCGGCAGCAGCAGCCCCAGCGTCCCACGCCCGTCACTGGGCTCCGCGCTTTCAGTCGCGACTCGCGCCCGTCTGTGGAGCCCCTTGAAGCAGCGCTCTTAATCCCCTCTCCTCGCGCACCAGGAAACCAAGAGGGAAGAAAAAGTCTCTTGCCTCTTCGGCAGCTCCAGAGTTCTCCCGGACTCCCTCCCGGCTAGCTGTGGCACATTAGCCCCCTTCAGGCTGAGTTCTCGCCGCCAGCCCCAGTCCTCTCCCCGCGCTCTGACCGAAGCCCGAGCCTCAGCTTCCAGCGCTGCGCGCCCCGGCGGGCGAGCAGACAAGCCTCTTGGGCCGGCGAGCGCCGCTCGGCACCGATCCTCTGTGTGGGGATCTCTCCACTTTGCCCTACCCAGGTATGTGGGGAGTTTCTTGCCTTTTGGGAGGTCTGGGGTCTTCTGCCAGCGTTCAGTAGGTGTTCTGTAGGAGTTGTTCCACGTGTAGCTGTATTTCTGGTGTATCCGTGGGGAGGAAGGTGATCTCTGCGTCTTACTCTTCCGCCATCTTACCCGGAAGGAGCCACATCTTCTTTATCCATTCACTTTTCAATGGACACTGGGGTTGCTTTCATATCTTGGCTATCGTAAATAATGCTGCAATGAATGTAGGGGTGCAATGTCTTTTTGAATTATTGTTTTCATTTTCTTTGGATAAATACCCAGGAGTGAAATTGCTGGATTGTATGGTAGTTGTATTTTTAATTTTTTGAGGAACTTCCCTACTATTATTTTCCATAGTGGCTGTACCAATTTACATTCCATTAACAGTGCATGAGGGTTACCTTTTCTCTACATTCTTGCCAATCCTTGTTATTTGTTGTCTTTTTGATGATAGTCATTCTCACAGGTGAAAGGTGAGATCTCATTGTAATTTTTATTTGCATTCCCCTGATGATTAGTGATGTTGAGCATCTTTTCATGTGCTTGTTGGATGTCTGTATTTCTTCTCTGGAAAAATGCCTATTGAAGACCTCTGCCCATTTTTTAATTCAGTTGTTTGGTTTTTTGATGTTGAATTGTATGAGTTCTTTGTATATTTTGGATATTAACCCCTTACCAGATGTATCATTTGCAGATATTTTCTCCCATTCATTAGGTTGCCTTTTCATTTTGTTTGATGGTTTCCTTCACTGTGCAAAAGCTTTTTAGTTTGATTTGGTCTCATGTGTTTTTGTTTTTTTTTTTTTTGCTTTTGTTGTCTTTGCTGGAGGAGATAGATCTAAAAAATATTGCTAAGACCGATGTCAAAGAGGTTACTGCCTATGTTTTCTTCTAGGAGTTTTATGGTTTTACATTTTACATTTAAGTCTTTAATCCATTTTGAGTTTATTTTTGTATATGGAGTGAAAAAATGGTCTAGTTTCTTTCACGTGTAGCCTCCAGTTTTCCTAACACCACTTACTGATTGACCAAGTGTGCATGGGTTTATTTCTGGGCTCTCTATTCTGTACCATTGACCTATGTGTCTGTTTTTGTGCCAGTACCATATGGGCGATATACTATGAGTTGTAATTTGCCAATAGAGGCACTTTCACAAAATTTGTAAGGTGGAAGAGAAGGAGCACACATGAACAGGGAAAGACACTTTGGCCTCCTGGTTTGCCACTGTTATTTATTTGACCTTTATTTTCACAGTCCAAATTTTAGTTCTTTACTCACTAATAGTGTATCCATGATAGGAAATTCTCTGAAATATGAAAATGATATCATAGAGGAAGAAAATTTTTTTTCTCACTGTAAGTATTTGTTGCATTTAAAAACCTAAAAAGAAAGGTGAATATGTTTCAATACATAGAACATTTTTCTGTTCAATGAAGATATATTCCATTAAATAGTCCAATAAAATAGTTTTTTAAGAGTGTTCCAAACAAGTTCGATTTTTATTAAATGATCATCATTGCACTTCAATCACTAAAAGCAATGTTACCAAGATAGAAAATTTTGACTGTTTATGAGGATAAGGAATTTAATTAGGGAGAAAGTTCCAATGAAGAATTTTTTGCAGACCACTTTTTGTTACTCCATCATATTCAATCATCTCTTTGATCACCTGTAGAGAAGGAATTGTGGAGGAAGTCAATGACTGTGACTAAAAAGTAAGGACCCTACTTTCAGGAAAGCAGCATAAAGTACAACTTTGAAAGTGTGTTTTTTTTTGGTTTTGTTTCTTGGTCTAGGATTTTGGGGTGACTATTGGACATTCACATCCTAAAATCATTCCTAACAACTCTGCCATATACTGTCTGCTGTAGCCTTATTTAATTGTTCCCCTCTCAACATCACAGGATGCAATAAAGAAAAATATAGACGTAGATGAGAGGACATCTCATTATCTGTTACTGTTTAGAGCAGCAAATCTTAAAGAGGATTTTGAAAAGGATGTTCAAGTGAGACTCTCTAGCACGTAGGATTAGCCTATGCAGTTTACTACCTGTCACCTAGAAGTATATTGAAGTGTTCAGGAAAGGGTTGAGTTTTATTTAACTTCTTGTTAAGAATTGTTTCCCCAAATTAAAGATTGTTTTAACTTGTAAAATGATGATAATTTTTATCTTCCAGTGAACCTTATTTATAAAGCAGGGAATTAACAAGTGTAAGAATTTGTGTGCTACGATTATCACATTACAGATATGCTACTTTTTCGATATTTAGGTGCCATAATATTTATTTTAAACATTTGACTGTTAGTAATTTTTAGCCATAAAATACTTTATTTCAGAATAATTGGCATCCTAAGCCTGTGGAAATCTCATTTTTTCTGTTGTTTCTTTTTTTCTCCTTCCCTTATGGATAGAAGCACAAGATGTGAATTGATTTATGTTTAACAGCTTAAAGTAATACCTAGATAGGTGCTAATAAGCAGATTATGCTTTACACTTCTTGTAAACAAGAAAGTACTCATTTTAACTCAGACCTGAACAATTTCAGGCTGTTGGAATGTTCACTAGGCCAGATCTTCATGCTCTAGTTGATCTGGCATTTCAGGTAAGCCTCTCAAGGGAAGCATTCTTTCCAGAAGAGGGAGATTTATGTTAAGTGCACTGCAATATGAGATGTATAAGTGCAACTTAGGAAGCCCATGTGTGGGTGCCATTCATTTGCATTAAACAGTTTTATGCCATAAAAACATTTACTGTCTTGTGGATGCAAAACCAGATACTCTTGAGTCAGGTGGAATATCATCTTTCTGCACATCAGAAGCATAGTTTGAAGCTACATGGCATAAGTCAAAGTAAAACTGATTTGAGTTTCGGGGTGGAGGGGTCTAGTTTTAAAAGCTGTTTATTTATTTATTTATTTTTTAAATTTTTTATTTTTTTTTTAAATTTTTTATTTTTTTTTGCGGTATGCGGGCCCCTCACCGCTGTGGCCCCTCCCGCCGCAGAGCACAGGCCCCGGACGCGCAGGCCCAGCGGCCATGGCTCATGGGCCCAGCCGCTCTGTGGCACGCAGGATCCTCCCAGACCAGGTCACGAACCCGCGTCCCCTGCATCGGCAGGCGGACTCCCAACCACTGCGCCACCAGGGAAGCCCAAAGCTGTTTATTTTTTAGTAATGAATATATCTGTTTATAAGCTAGGATTTAAGTTTATTACATGATTTGCTTAATTTCCAAAGTTTTTACAATGTAAGCTACCTCTTTCAAAGAGAAATAGATCACAAAAACAAAAAAATAATGGAAATGATTGTTTACTTTGTATAGCATTAGGAATGGTATGCTTTCAAATAACTAATTTTCCTGTTATATTTAAGGTAATAAAATTTACTGATATTTGATTTGAATTTACCTTTCTAGGAATTCAACTAATATATTAAGCAAAGTCGTCAGCTAATACAATGCAGACATTGATTTAAATAAATTTAAAAACTTTAAGAATGATTTCTTTGTGTTAATATATGATCAAACTTGGCAGCTTGACATTTTCAGTCAAAGAATTAGCTGATTCAATTATCAATAAGTCAAACAGATTAATTGTTCTCAGACAGAAACTTAGTTATTAGTATACTTTAAAACATGCATTGGATAAAATTGAAATTTGTCAATGAATTCTGTGACACTAAATTATCCCAGAGTTTCCATACGAATTTATAAACTCTAAATTGATAGGTAAGAGTGTTATACCATGTTTGTGACAATTAACAATATAAAATAGATACTAGATGATACAGGCTTGATTAAAATATCGTAGCCATAAAGGTTATGAAAACAAGAAGTGTATGAGTGCTTTATAGCATACGCATGTCTGAGGATTCTCGGCAGAGATTATGCCTGGATAAAACACTATTTAAAAGTATTTCAGCAGAATAACAGATGAGTGAGTGAAATCATAATTTTTGTTTTAGGAATAAAATAGTTACCCCATTTCATTGTATTGCTTTTCTGTGGTACTTACCATTGAAAAAAAACTTCGGTTTTGACAAGTTTCATGTCCATTCTTCCCTGAAACAAAGATTCTGTATTATTTAATGGATTTTATTACATTGGCAAAACAAGCAAAGAATAATGTAGAATGATATCAGCTCTGGTCACATATCAAGACCTCAGTAAATGGTAGCCATGAGCAGTATCACTAAATAATGCAATTTTTTTTTTTAACAAAGGTTATCATGGGAAAGGGCAGCTCAGGAACAGAATGAAAGGATAAAAATTAAGAGCTCGAAAAATGTATGTGTGCTGCTCTGAGATACAGAGTACAGGAAAGAGCTGAAATTATTTCACAGTATCTCAGCTTCACCTGACAAAACCATCTAACCTGGAAGGTAGAAATAAAGGGAGAAAACGGGGATGATTCATTGTATTTTTTTGTTCACCCTCCAATAGTCAAAGCGAATATAGCAATTTTAGTGTCTTGTAAGATTGAATAGTATACTAGTATACTTTTCCTCTGTGTGATAAATATTCTCTGCATTACTAAAATTTGAACAATTCCATTAGAAAAAACATTGAAGATAGACTGAATAAATTACATGTTATTATTATTTCTGTATTTGTGCTAATAGTGTTGTTATTTATTGTAGATATTTTTTTGGTCCTTGACTAAATTCATAGATGATTTCTTTCTTTTTGACAAGAGGCCAAGGACAATTCGATGCCACCATTTCATTTGGTTCAGTTACCATTAGTGACCTATAAATATAGCAAAATAAGTTACTATTACCCTGAGGCAGCAAGGATTTTATGACTCAGACTCCTTCTCTCTGCCCTTTGTCCTATCTCACCTGAGTGGAATGGAATGCCTCAGTACATTTCGTGACAACTTATATAGCTTGATGGGTTAGTTTGCTCACTGGGTAGTACAGTTGCAATAATTCATACTTCCTATTGTCCTACAAACGTCCTGGCCCTGGGCTCCACTACACATACACTTTTTCACATGAACTTCCAAAGCCAAAATCTATCTTCAGATATTCAAAAGCAATCCCCACTAAAAATGATTAAACATATACACATTTGGGATAAGGGAGTATCTAGGGGTCTATTTACCTTTTCAGAGAAAAAGGTTGTCTTCCTGTGATTACAGTGAAGTTGGAAGTTGTTACCCAGTCAGTGCCAGCTGTCACATTGAAAAGATTTTATTTTGTACCTGGATCATTTCCATTCAAATAAATAAATCAACAAACACATTTTGGTGCCTTTATTTTTTTTAAGTGCACATGCCATAATATTACTAGGGTTGCTTAGCAACCACAAAATAGTAGATTGAAAAGCCCAATAAAATAAACAGTTATATTTACGTTCTTACAGTGAGAAGAAGCATGCTGGTTTGGTCAGCCTATAGACCTATGAAATTTATAGCATTCATTGTTAAAATTGTGGGCCAGTTTTACGACACTATACTTAGTCATCATGGCCAGTTGTATTACAGCACTGAGGAATACCATCTGATTTCCTCCATAGTCATACATTATATTACCTCTCAGGCTTTTTAAAAATTTGAATGAGCAGTTTACTGTTAAACAGATAGTGTGTAAGAAAGATTCAAACAGATTTCCCAAGTATCTGATTCAATGGTTTAAATAAATTTGTTCATTAAGTTAGAGTCATGGATGCATAGAACATGACACCAAAAGAATAGGAACTTGGAAGGCACATACCAGAAGGTGCTACCTGGGAATTGCTCTCCTGGGGTGGGGATCACAACCTGAGGAGAACTCTGGCTGCAGGTAATCCCGTCAGGCAGGTGATATACAGTGTCAGTTGACAGAGTCTATCCAGGCAAGAGCTTCCTTTCAGAGAGTACCCAGGAAAGGGAGGTGGAGATCTCCTCAGGAAGTTAGGCAGGCAGCCAAGACTGAGAATATTTAAGAGTGGATTAAAAGGGATCCAGCCAGGGCCTGAAGTTACAGGGTAAGGCTCTGAGTGGGGGGAACAGGTGAAGACTTAACAGGAAGAAAGGAGGGTCCTGAGCTCAAAATGCTATTTACTGAGAAGATGCCTAAGAAAGGGATCAAAGCTGTAGAAATATGTGTGGAAAAATAGAATCTTTGGGATTTAAACTTTCATGTGACTGTCTGCCAATTCTGTCACACTCCAGTATTTATTTATAAGTCCCATCTCTAGTCACAACCCTTCCATAAAAATGTGTCTACTATATTTTGACCCTTTTTTGGTTGCTGGCCTCTCAGGAGTGTTTTCCTTGTTAAATATATTTTTATTCTCTATTGTATTATTATGTATTACTTATAAATTTTCCCATGATGAAATACATTTTTTCCAACTAAAATACAAGCTATTCAAAGTCAGGGTCCCTGTCTTTGGTATCTCCAGTTATCATGCACTGGATGATATCTAAGCACTAGAATCCATCCATTCTAGTGCTTAGAATAGCACTAGACTCATACAGTAAAAATCCTATAAAAATTTGTAAAATTGTGTAAATATAGTAATATTTGCCATTTATCATTGAAAAGCAACTTATTAATAAAATGTTTTCTAAAATTGTTAGGTTGGAGATCATGCTATGTATTTCTTTTATGCTAATTATATCTCCCACTTCTTGATGCCATGTGCCTCTGCCCCAGTCAAGCTTGGTGTCTTCATGTCCAGGTTTTCTTTGGGATTCTTTACAATGACATACAGAGATGGGTACATATATAGCACTTTACAAATATTTGTCTTGAGTTTTACTTTTTTTGCTGTTGTTTTTTTCTGAATTTTTGAATTTTATTTTATTTTTTATACAGCGGGTTCTTATTAGTTATCTATTTTATACATATTAGTATATACATGTTAATCCCAATCTCCCAGTTCATCCCCCACCTCCACCCCCGACCACTTTACCCCCTCGGTGTCCATACATTTGTTCTGTGCATCTGTGTCTCTATTTCTGCCCTGCAAACCGGTTCGTCTGTACCATTTTTCTAGGTTCCACATATATGCGTTAATATACGATATTTGTTCTTCTTTTTCCAACTTAACTTCACTCTGTATGACAGTCTCTAGATCCATCCACGTCTCTACAAATGACCCAGTTTCATTCTTTTTTATGGCTGATTAATATTCCATTTTATATATGTGCCATATCTTCTTTTGATTTTTACTTTTTAAAATGGGTTTGAGCGCCTTGAAAGAGCCACTGTTTGGGGAGCCATTTCACCTATATATACAATCCAACTTGGAAAGTTAGATTTAATTATTCTAGCTTGAGTTTCTAGCTTGAGTATTTCACATAATCCAATAAAGTTCTGAAGCAGAATCGCTAGGCACTGAAGCTGTATTCAGAGTGACTTAGCTCTACCAAGCTGAACATATGAAAAATCAAATAGAAAATATCCATGTAAGACAGAAGGGTAGTCTGAAAGCTATTGACATGGCAAAGTAAAGACAGGCAACTGTAAGCAATTGATCAGAATAAAATAGATGACAAGAATATCATGAAGTACTTCACTACCTGTCTCTGGGTGACATTACCATTTATTCCTTGGGAGTGACAGAGCAGGTGGATCACAGGGCCCTCCAAACAAATATATCATGAAGCCAAAGAGTCGGAAAAAGAGTCAGAAACAATAGGAGGGGAGGCCACACATGGGATATTTTCATCTCACTCCTGTATCATGGAAGCTCTTTACTATCAACAGTAATTTTGTAAATTTGATAGCAAAGATCAGAAATAGGATATTGGCATGCTGCTAATGAGTTACTCTAAAAGAGTGTGTTTGGGAAGAAATCAGGTGGCTCTGTAGATGATTCTGAGTAATTCATGTTTCTTAGTTTGAAATCTATGTCTGAGAAGTAAATGAAAATGGTGTCTGTTCCCTCATATGTTTAATTTTTTAATTAAACTTTTCATTTTGAAATAATTGTAGATTAACATGCAAAAGTAAGAAATAATACAAAGATCTCCTGTACTCTTTACCCAGTTTCTCCCAATAGCATCTTGCAAAACTGTAGTACAGTATCACAACCAGGATACTGACATTGATAAAGTCAAGACAGAAAACAGTTCCATCACCACAGGAGTCCTTAAGTTGTCCATTTATAGTCAGGTCCATCTCCCTTATGCTCCTACCCCTACCTTAGCCCCTGATAACCACTAATCTGTTTTCCATTTTTATAATTTTGCCATTTCATCAATGTTATATAATTAGAATCATGGAGTATGTATGTAATTTTCACTCAGCATAATCATCTGGAGATTCATCTAGGTTGTTGCATGTATAAATTGTTTTATGGTATCAATGTTCCACAATTTGTTTAAGCATTCACTTATTGAAGTACATCTGGGTTGTTTCACGTTTTGAACCACTATGAATAAAGCACTATAAACATTCATGTACAGGTTTTGTGTCTTCATTTTAAGCCTTCATTTCTCTGGCCTAAATCCTCAGGAGTGTAATTACTGGGTCTTATGGTAGTAGAATGTTTAATTTTATTAAGAAACTGCCAAATGGTTTTCCAGAGTGGCTGTACCATTTTACATTTTCAGTAGAAAAGTACTGGTAATGCATTTCCTCCACATCCTTACCACCGTTTGGACTTGTCTTCATTTTTTACTTTAGCCATTCTTACTGGTGTATAGTGATATTTTACGAAAAGATTTTGAACATATTTTCATATGCTTATTTGCCACTTGTATATCCTCTTTGGTGAAACATCTCTTTGTATTTTTTGTCTGTATCTTTTTGTCTATTTTTTAACTGGATTATTAGGTGTTTTTACTATTGAGTTTTGAGAGTCTATCTTTCTAGATGCTAGTCGTGGTTTGATATTTTCTCTCACTCTAGCTTGTGTTTTCATCTTCTTAACATGGTCTTTCACAGAATAAAAACTACTTATTTTGTTGAAGTATAGTCTATCAGTATCTCTTTTTATGGGTTATAGCTTTGGTGTGGAGTTTAAGCACTCTTTGCCTAGCCCTAGTTCTTTGAGATAATGTTTTTCTATAAGGTTTTTTTTTTTTTTTTACCTATGAACGTCCAATTGCCCAATTGCTCTAGCACCATTATTTATGACTCCATTGAATTGCATGTGAACTTTGTCCAAAATCAGTTGGGCCTGTTTATGTGGGTTGATTCATGGGTTGTGGGTCTGATATCCACTGGTCCATGTGCCTTATCTCTCAGCGAATTTTTTTCTTTCATTTTGTTAGAAGTTTGTCAATTTTATTTGCATTTTTGAAGAACCAGCACTTTGTCCCATTGATTTTTCTCTATTCTATTTTCAATTTCCTTAATTTCTACTCTTTATTATTTCCTTCCTTCTACTTGTTTGGGGTTATTTTGCTCTTTTTCTAGATTCTTGAAGTGGGAGGTGAGATTACTGAGTTGGGACTTTATTTTTTCTAATGAGTGCATTTAGTGCTGTAAATTTCCTC
>NW_027671794.1:0-91000 GCF_964165515.1 Mesoplodon bidens | reverse complement strand
TTCTCATCACAATGCTCCAAGACACTTGTAATCACAATGCTCCATGAGCTTGTCATCACATATCTCCATGACACATGTCATCAGAATGTTCCATGGCCTTCTCATAAAAATGCTCGATGCCCTTGTCATCACAATGCTCCAAGACCCCTGTAATCACAATGCTTCATGCCCCTTTTCAAATCAATGTTCCATGAACCCTGTCATCACAATGCATCATGCCCATCATCATAATGCTTCAGGATATTGTCAGCACAATGAAATCAAAATTCTCCATGACCTCTGTCATCACAAGGCTCCATGACCCCTGTCATAACAATACTCCATGAACATTTTCAGCCCAGAGCTCCATTACTCTTGTGAATACAATGATTCATGCCCTTGTCATCCCAATGCTCCATGACCACTGTATTCACAAAGCTCCATGACACTTGTCATCACAGTGATCCATGACAACTGTCATCACGATGCTCCTGGGCTTTGTGAGAAAAATTCTATATGAGATTGTCATAACAATGCTCTATGTGCTTGTCACCACAATACTGCATTACCATTGTCATCACAATCATCCATGAAACTTGGGATCACATTGCTTCATGCCCTTGTCATCACAATGCTCCATGCTCCTTGTAATCAAAATGATTCATGACCTCTCTCATCACAATTCTCCAAACCCTTGTGATTACAATGTTACATCACACTTGTCATCACAACGCTCCATGCTGCCTGTCATCACAATATTCCATGCCCTTGTCATCACAATGCTCCATGATCTTTGTCATCACAATTCTCAATACACTTGTCATCTTAATGCTCCCTGACACTTGTCGTCAGAATGCTCCTTGAACCCTGTCACGAAAAGGCTCCATGCATTTTTCATCACAATGCCCCATGCCTTTTTCATCACAATGCCCCATGTCATTTTCATCACAATGCTCCATGCTATTGTCATCAAAACACACCACAATCTTGTCATAAGAATGCTCCATTACCCTTGTCATCACAATTCTCCATGCAATTGTCAGCACAATGCTCCCTTACCCTTGTCATCACAATGCTCAAATCCATTGTCATCACAAAGCTCCATTACCTTTGTCATCAGTATCCTCCATGACACTTGACATCACAATGCTCCATGATGTTGTCATCACAATGGGCCATTACATATGTCATCACAATGCTCCCTGACAACTGCCTTCACAATAATGCATGACCTGGTCTTCACAATGCTCCATGCCCTTGTGATCACAATGCGCCTTTGCAAATGTCATCGCTATAATCCATGAAACTTAGTAGACCAATGTTCCATGCCCTTGCCATCACAATGCTCCATGCCCTTGGTATCACAATGCTCCATGACCCCTGTCATCACAATGCTCCGTGACTCCAGTCATCACAATGCTTCATGACCTTTGTCATCACAATGGTCCATGCCCTCGTCATCAACAGTCTCTGTGACCATTTTAACCACAATGCTCCATGAACTTTTCATCACAATGCTTTTTGACCCTTGTCGTCACAAGGCTCTATGCATTTCTAAGCACAATGCTCCATGCCCTTGTCACCACAATGCTCCATGACCCCTGTCATCACAATGCTCCATGACTCCAGTCATCACAATGCTTCATAACATTTGTTACCACAATGGTCCATGCCCGCGTCATCACATGGCTCTGTTACCTTTGTAACCACAATGCTCCCTGAACTTTTGATCACAATGCTCCGTGACCCTTGTCATCACAATGCTCCATGCCTTTGTCAGAAAACTTCTCCATGACCCTTGTCATCACAATTTGCCACACGCTTTTCATTAAAACGATCCCCAAATTTGTCATCACAGTGCTCCATAAACTTTGAAATCACAATGATCCATGCCTTTCTCATCACAATGCTCCATTACACCTGTCATAGCAATGCTCCATGACCCCTGCCATCAAAATGTTCCATGGCCTTGTCATCACAAAGCTCGATGAAACCTCTCATCACAATGCTCCAAAACCCTTGTAATCACAATGCTCCATGCCCTTGTCATCACAAATCTCCATGACACATGTCATCAGAAGGTTCCATGTCCTTCTCATCAAAACGCTCGATGCCGTTGTCATCACAGTGCTCCAAGACCCCTGTAATCACAATGCTCCATTCCCCTTTTCATCTCAATGCTCCATGAACCCTGTCATCACAATGCATCATGCCCCTCATCATAATGCTTCAGGCTATTGTCAGCACAATGAAATAAAATTCTCCATGACCTCTGCCATCACAATGCTCCATGACCCCTGTCATAAAAATACTCCATGAACATTTTTGGCCCAGTGCTCCATGACAATTGTCATCACAATGATCCATGCCCTTGTCATCCCAATGATCCATGACCACTGTATTCACAATGCTCCGTGACACTTGTCATCACAGTGCTCCATGACAACTGTCATCACAATGCTCCTGGCCTTTGTCAGCAAAATTCTATATGACCTTGTCATAACAATGCTCTATGTGCTTGTCATCAAAATACTGCATTACCATTGTCATCACAATCCTCCATGAAACTTGGGATCACATTGCTTCATGCCCTTGTCATCACAATGCTCCATGCTCCTTGAAATCAAAATGAGCCATGACCTCTGTCATCACAATGCTCCAAACCCTTTTGATCACAATGTTCCATAACACGTGTCATCACAACACTCCATCCCCTTTTCTTTGCAATGATCCATGTCATTTGTCATCACAATTCTCAATACACTTGTCATCAAAATGCTTCCTGACATTGGCGTCAGAATGCTGCTTTATCCCTGTCACAAAATGGTTCCATGCCTTTTTCATCAAAATGCTCCATGCCATTGTCATCAAAATACTCCACAAGCGTGTCATCAGAATGCTCTATGACCCTTGTCATCACAATTCTCCATGCACTTGTCAGCACAATGCTCCCTGAACCTTGTCATCACAATGCTACAAGCCATTGTCATCACAATGCTCCATTACCTTTGTCATCAGAATCCTCCATGACACTTGGCATCACAATGCTCTATGCCATTGTCATCACAATGGGCCATTACATATGTCATTACAATGCTCCTTGACACCTCTGTTCAAAATACTGTATGACCTGGTCATCACAATGTTCCATTCCCTTGTCATCACAATGCTCAATTCCAACTGTCATCACAATAATCTATGAAACTTATTAGAACAATGTTCCATGCCCTTGTCATCACAATGCTCCATGCCCTTGTTATCACAATGCTCCATGACCCATGTCATCACAATGCTCCTTGATTCCAGTCATCACAATGCTTCATGACCTTTGTCATCACAATTGTACATGCCCTCGTCATCAACAGTCTCTGTGACATTTGTAACCACAATGCTCCGTGAACTTTTCATCACAATGCACTTTGACCCTTTTCATCACAATGCTCTATGCCTTTCTCAGCACAATGCTCCATGACCCTTGTCATCACAATGCTCCATGCTCTTGTTATCACAATGCTCCATGCCCTTTTCTTCACAATGCTCCATGCCGTTGTCATCACAATACTCCACAAGCTTGTCATCAGAAAGCTCCATGACCCTTGTCATCACAACGTTCCATAACCCCTCTCATCACAATGCTCCATACGCCTTGTCATTACACTGCTCCATGACGCTTGTCATCACAATTATCCATGGTCTTCTCATCACAATGCTCCACGCCCTTGTCATCAAAATGCTGCATGACCCTTGTCATCACAATGATCCATGACCCCTCTCATCACAGTGCTCCATGACACCTGTCATCACATTGCTCATTGTCCCTTGTCATTACAGTGCTCCATGATGCTCGTCACCACAAGTGTCCATGGTCTTGTCATCACAGTGCTCCACGGTCTTGCCATCACAATGCTCCATGTCCTGTTAATGACAATGCTCATGTCCCTTGTCATCACAATTCTCCACGTCCTTGTCATCACAATGCTCCATGACAATTCTCATCAGAATGATACATGCTCTTGTCATCACAATTCTCCACGCACTTGTCATTGCAATGCCCCCTTTACCCTGTCATAGCAAGCTCCATGCCTTTGTCATCACAATGCTTCACGAACTTTTCATCAAAATTCTCAATGGCCATTGTCATCACAATGATCCATGCCCTTGTCATCACAATGCTCCATGACCCTTGTCATCACAATGCTCCAAGCCCTTGTCATCACAAGGCTCCATTACCTTTGTCATCACAATCCTCCATAACACTTGGCATCACAATGCTCCATGCCATTGTCATCACAATGGACAATGAAATATGTCATCACTATGCTCCATGATACATGTCTTCACAATAATCCATGACCTTGTAATCACAATGCTCCATGCCCTTGTTATCACAATATGCCATGCCCACTGTCAACACAATTATCAATGAAACTTGTCAGAGCAATGCTCCATGCCCCTGTCATCACAAAGCTCCCTGCCCTTGTCATCACAATGCTCCATGACCCCAGTCATCACAATGCTCCGTGAATCCACTCATCACAAGGATTCATAACCTGTGTCATCACAGTAGTCCATGCCCTCATCATCTCAAGGCTCTGTGAACTTTGTCACCACAATGCTCCATGATCTTTTCATCACAATGTTCCGTGACACTTCTCATCACAATCCTCCGTCCCTATGTCAACTCAATGCTCCATGACCCATGTCATCACAATGTGACATGCGTTTGTCATCACAATGCTCCACAATCTTGTCATCACAATGCTCCATAAACCTTGTCATCACAATGCCCCATGCACTTCTTATCAAAATGCTCTCTCACCACTGATATCAAAATGTTCCCTCACTAGTCAGCACAATACACCCACTACCCTGTCATCAAAATTGTCCATAACCCGTGTCATGAAAATGTTCCAAGACCCCTGACATCACAATGTTCCATAACCGCTGTCATCAAAATATTACATGACATTTTTCATCAAATTGCTCCATGACCCTGTCATCACAATGCTCCCTCTCCTTCACAACAGAATGCACCACAGCCTTCTCAACACAATTCTCCCTGACCTTTGTCATCACAAAGCTCTATGACCATAGGCATCACAATGCTGCATGACATTGTCATCACAATGCACCATGAACCCTCTCATCACATTGTTCCATGCCCTTGTCATCACAGGCTCCATGATAATTTTCATCACTATGCTCGATGCCATTCTTCTCACAATGCTCCATGCGCTTGTCATTACAATCCTCCATGACCCATGTATCACAGTGTTCCGTGCCCTTGTCATACCAATGCTCGATGCCCCCTCTCATCACAACAATCCATGAAAAATTTCAGACCAATGCTCCATGCTCTTGTCATCACAATGCTCCATTACCCCTGTCATAACAATGCTCCATGACCCCCGCCATCACAATGATCCACAGCCTTGTCATCACAAGGCTCCATGACACTTGGCATCACAATGCACCAAGACCCCTGTAATCACAATGCTCCATGCTCTTGTCATGACAGAGCTTCATGACGCATGTCATCAGAATGCTCCATGGCCTTCTCATTCACGATGCTCCATGCCCTTGGCATCACAATGCTCCAAGACTCTTGTAATCACAATGCTTCATGTCCCTTTTCATCTCAATGTTCCATGAACCCTGTCATCAAAATGCACCATGCCCATCATCAGAATGCTTCATTCTACTATCATCACAATGAAATAAAAATGCTCCATGACCTCTGTCATCACAATGCTCCTAATCCTTGGGATCAAAATGTTCCATAACACTTATCATCACAACGCCCCATGACGATTGTCATCACAATTATCCATGGCCTTCTCATCACAATGCTCCATCGCCTTGCCATCACAATGCTCCATTACAACTGTCATAAAAATGCTCCATGACATCGGCCATCACGATGTTCCATGGCCTTTTCATAACAAGGCTCCATGACCCCTGTAATCACAATGCTCCATGCCCCTTTTCATCTCAATGATCCATGAACCTGTCTTCACAATGCACCATGCCCATCATCATAATGCTTCATGCTATTGTCATCACAATGAAATCAAATTTCTCCATGACCTCTGTCATAACAATGCTCCAAACCCTTATGATCACAATATTCCATAACACTTGTCCTCACAAAGCCCCATGAGGCTCGTCATCACAATTATCCATGGTCTTCTCATCACAATGCTCCATGACCTTTTTCATCACAATGCTCAATACACTTGTCATCAAAATGCTCCCTGACACTTGTTGTCTGTATGCTCCTTGAACCCTGACATGACAAGGCTCCTTTCCATTTTCATCACAATGGTCCATGCCCCTTTCATCACAATGCTCCAAGACCCCTGTAATAACAATTCTCCATGCCTTTCTCATCACTAAGCTCAATGACACATGTCATCAGAATGCTCCTTGGGCTTCTCCTCACAATGCTCCATGCCCTTGTCATAAGAATGTTCCAAGACCCCTGTAATCACAATGCACCATGCCCCTTTCATCAGAATTATCCATGAGACTTGTCATCACAAGGCTCCATGGACTTCTCATCACAATGCTCCAGGACCTTGTTATCACAATTCTCCATTACCTTGTCATCACAATGCTCCATGAACTCTGTCATCACAATATTCCATTAACATTTTCAGCCCAATGCTTCATACCCTTTTCATCACAATGCTCCATGCCCTTGTTATCACAATGCTCCATGACCCCTGTCATCACAATGCACCGTGACTCAAATCACCACAATGTTTCATGACCTTTGTCATCACAATGGTCCATGCCGTCATCATCAACAGTCTCTGTTACGTTTTTAACCACAATGCTCCGTGAACTTTTCATCACAATGCTCTTTGACCCTTGTCATCACAATGCTCTATGCCTTTCACAGCACAATGCTCCATGAAACTTGTCATCTCAATGCTCCATGCGCTTGTCAGCACAATGCTCCATGACCTTGTCATCACAATGCTCCATGACCCTTGTCATCACAATGCTCCGTGACTCCAGTCATCAGAATGCTTCATAACATTTGTCATCACAATGGCCCATGCCCGTGTCATCACAAGGCTCTGTGACTTTGTAACCACAATGCTCCATGAACTTTCCATCACAATGCTCCGTGACCCTTGTCAGCACAATGCTCCATGCCTTTGTCAAAACAATCCTCCATGACCCTTGTCATCACAATGTGCCACACGGTTTTCATAACAAAGGTCCACAACCTTGTCATCGCAATGCTCCATAAACCTTGTAATCACAATGCTCCATGCACTTCTCATCACAATGCTCTCTCACCACTGATATCACAATGTTCCATCACTAGTCATCACAATACTCCCTCTCCCCTGTAATCACAATGTTCCATGACTCCTGTCTTCACAATGCTACATACCTTTATCATCACAAAGTTCCTTGACCCCTGTCATCAAAATGCTCCATGACCCTTTTCATCCCAAAGCTCCAGGACCCCTGACATCTCAATAATCTATAACACCTGTCAGCAAAATATTCCATTACACATTTCATCATATTGCTCCATGACCCTGGCATCAAAATGCTCCCTGCCCTTATCATCACAAAGCACCACGCACTTGTCTTCAAAATGCTCCTTGATACTTGTCATCATATATCTCCATGACCCTTGGCATCACAGTGCTCCATGTCATTGTCATCACAATGCTCCATGAACCCTCTCATGACATTGCTCCATGCCCTTTTCATCACAAAGCTCCATGCCCTTGTCATCACAAAGCTCCATGACCCCTGACATCACAATGTTCCATAACCGTGTCATCAAAATATTCTATGACCCTTTTCATCAAATTGCTCCATGACACTCTCATCACAATGCTCCCTTCCCTTCTCATCACAATGCACCATGACCTTGTCATCAAAATGCTCCATGACCTTTGTCATCACAAAGCTCCATGACCCTTGGCATCTCAATTCTCCATGCCATTGTCATCACAATGCTCCATGGAACCTCTCATCACATTGTTCCATGCCCTTCTCATCACAAAACTCCATGATGCTTTTCATCACAATGCTCGATCCCATACTAATCAAAATGCTCCATGCCCATGTCATTACAATCCTCCATGACCCATGTATCACAGTGTTCCGGGTCCTTGTCATCACAATGCTCCATCATCACTCTCATCACAATAATCCATGAAACATTTCAGACCAATGCTCCATTCCCTTCTCATCACAATGCTTCATTACACCTGTCCTAACAATGCTCCATGACCCCTGCCATCACAATGTTCCACGGCCTTTTCATCACAATGCTCCATGACCCATATAATCACAACGCTCCATGCCCTTGTCATCACAAAGCTCCATGAAGCATGTCATCAGAAGGTTCCATGGAATTCTCATCACAATGCTCCATGCCATTGTCATCACAATGCTTCAGGAACCCTGTAATCACCATGCTACATTCCCGTTTTCATCTCAATGCTCCATGAACCCTGTCATCAAAATGCACCATGCCCATCATCATAATGCTTCAGGCTATTGTCATCACAATGAAATCAAAATATTCCATGATCTCTCTCATCACAATGCTCCAAATCCTTGTGATCAAAATGTTCCATAACACTTATCATCCCAACGCCCCATGACGCTCATCATCACAATTATCCATGGTCTTCTCATCACAATGCTCCATGACCTTTGTCATCACAATGCTCTATACACTTGTCATCACAATGCTCCCTGACACTTGTCATCAGTATGCTCCTTGAAACCTGCCATGACAATGCTCCATACCATTTTCATAACAATGATCCATGCCAATTTCATCACAATGCTCCAAGACCCCTGTAATCACAATGCTCCATGCCCTTGTGATCACAATGCTCCAAGACCCCTGTAATCACAATAATCCTAGCCCCTTTTCTTTAGAATGCTCCATGAGACTTGTCATTACAAGGCTCCATGGTCTTCTCATCACAATGCTCGAAGACCTTTTCGTCACAGTGCTCCATTCCCTTGTCATCACAATGCTCCATGACCCCTGTCCACACAATACTTCCTGAACAATTTCAGCTCAATTCTCCAGGAACTTCTCATCACAATGCTTCATGATCCATATCATCACAACTCTCCATGAGCACTGTCATCACAACGGTCCATGACCCCTGACAACACAATGATCCAGGAGAGTTGTCATCACAATATTCCATTCCCTTGTCATCACAATGCTCTATGAATATTTTCAGCCCAATGTTCCATGACACTTGTCATCACAATGATCCATGCCCTTGTAATCCCAATGCTCCTTGACCCCTGTAATCACAATGATCCGTGACGCTTGTCATCACAGTGCTCCATGACCCTTATCATCACAATGCTCCATGCCTCTGTCAGCAAAATGCTACATGACATTTTCATCACAATTCTCCATTTGCTTGTCATCAAAATACTCCCTTACCATTGTCATCACAATCCTCCATGAACCTTGGGATCACATTGCTTCATGTCCTTGTCATCACAATGCTCCATGCTCCTTGAAAAAAAAATGATCCATGACTTCTGTCATCACAATGCTCCAAACACTTGTGATCACATTGTTCCATAACACTTGTCATCACAACGCTCCATAATGCCTGTCATCACAATACTCCATGCCCTTCTCATCAAAATGCTCCATGATATTTGTCATCACAATTCTCAATACACTTGGCATCACAATGCTCCCTGACACTTGTCAGAATGCTCCTTGAATCCTGTCATGAAAAGGCTCCATGCCTTTTTCATCACAGTGTTCCATGCCCTTTTCATCACAATGCTCTATGCCATTGTCATCACAATACTCAACAAGCTTGTCATCAAAATGCTCCATGACCCGGTTCATCACAATTCTCCATGCACTTTTCAGCACAATGCTCCCTGACCCTTGTGATCACAATGCTCCAAGCCATTGTCATCACAATGCTCCATACCCCTTTTGATTACTGTGCTCCATGACGCTCGTCATCACAATTATCCATGGTGTTCTCTTCACAATGCTCCACGCCCTTGTCATCAAAATGCTCTATGACCCTTGTCATCACAATGCTCCATGGCCACTGTCATCACAGTGCTCCATTCCCCTTGTCATTACAGTGCTCCATGACACTCGTCATCACAATTATCCATGGTCTTCTCATCACAATGCTCCACGGTCTTGCCATCACAATGTTCCATGCACTGGTCATCACAATGCTCCATGACCCATGTCATCACAATTCTCCACGTCCTTGGCATCACTATGCACCATGACACTTCTCATCACCGTGTTCCATGCTTTGTCATCACAATTCTCTATGCACTTGTCATCGCAATGCTCCATGACCCCGGTCATAGCAAGCTCCATGTGCTTGTCATCACAATGCTTCATGAACTTGTCATCAAAATTCTCAATGACCCTTGTCATCACAATGCTCCCTGCCCTTGTCATCACAATGCTCCATGTCCCTTGTCATCACAATGCTCCGAGCGCTTGTCATCAAAATGCTCCATTACATTTGTCATCACAATACTCCATGACACTTGGCTTCACGATGCTCTGTGTCATTGTCATCGCAATGGACCATGACATATGTCATCACAATGCTCCATGACACCTGTCTTCACAATACTCCATGACCTTCTCATCACAATGTTCCATGCCTTTTTTTTTTGTCATCACAGTGCACCATGCCCATTGTCATCACAATAATCCATGAAACTTGTCAGGCCAATGCTCCATGCCCCTGTCATCACAATGCTCTATGACCCCTATCATCACAATGGTCCGTGACTCCAGTCATCACAATGCTTCATGACCTTTTTCATCACAATGGTCCATGCCCTCGTCATCACAAGGCTCTGTGACATTTGTCACCAAAATGCTCCATGAAATTTTCATCACAATGCTCGGTGACCCTTGTCATCACAATGCTCCATGCCTTTGCCAGCACAGTGCTCCATGACCCATGTCATCACAATGCGCCATGTGCTTGTCATCACAATGCTACACAACTTTGTCATCACAATGCTCCTTAAAATTTGTCATCACAATACTCCATGCACTTCTTAGCAAAACGCTCTCTCACCACTTTTATCAATATGTTCCCTCACTAGTCATCACAATACACCCACTCCCCTGTCATCTCAATGGTCCACAACCCCGTCATGAAAATTTTCCTTGACTCCTGACATCACAATGTTCCATAACCCCTGTCATCATAATGTTCCATGACACATTTCATCAAATTGCTCCATGACCATGTCATCACAGTGTTCCCTGCCCTTCACAAGAGAATACACCACACCCTTGTCATCAGAATACTCCATGACCTTTGTTGTCACAATACTCCATGACCCTTGGCATTACAATGTTCCATGCCATTGTCATCACAATGCTCCATGAAACCTCTCATCACATTGTTCCATGCCCTTTTCATCACAGGCTCCATGATGCTTTTCATCACAATGCTCGATGCCATTCTTCTCACAATGCTCCATGCGTTTGTCATTACATTCATCCAAGAACCATGTATCACAGTCTTCCGTGCCCTTGTTATCACAATGCTCCTTGCCCCCTCTCATCACAGTAATCCATGTAACATTACAAACCAATGTTCCATGCCCTTTTCATCACAATGCTCCAAGACTCCTGTAAGCACAATGCTCCATTCCCCTTTTCATCTCAATGCTCCATGAAAACTGTCATCACAAAGCACCAATGTGCATCATCATAAGGCTTCATGCTATTGTCATCACAATGAATTCATAATGCCCTATGACCTCTGTCATCACAATGCTCCAAATCCTTGTGATCAAAATATTCCATAACACTTATCATCATGACTCCCCATGACGTTCGTCATCACAATTATCCATGGTCTTCTCATCACAATGCTCCATGACATTTCTCCTCACAATGCTCAATACCCTTGTCATCACAGTGGTCCCTGACACTTGTCATCAGTATGCTCCTTGAACCCTGTCATGACAAGGCTCCATGCCTTTTTCATCATAACGTTATATGCTATTTTCCTCACAGTTCTCCAGGACCCCTGTAATCACAATGCTCCATGCCCTTATCATCACAAGCTCCATGATGCATGTCATCAGAACGCTCCATGGCATTCTCATCCCAATGCTCCATGCCCTTGTCATCACAATGCTCCAAGACCCCTGTAATCACAATGTTCCATGCCCCTTTTCATCAGAATGCTCCATGAGACTTGTCATCACAAGGCTCCATGGTCTTCTCATCACAATGCTCCAGTACCTTTTCATCACAATGCACCATGACCCCTGTCATCACAATACTCCATGAACATTTTCAGTCCAATGCTCCATGACGTTCTCATCACAATGCTCCATGACCACTTTCAGTCCAATGCTCCATGACGTTCTCATCACAATGCTCCATGACCACTGTTATCACAACGCTCCATGAACCCTGACAACACAGTGATCCGGAACTCTTGTCATCAAAGTGCTCCATGCTCTTGTCATCCCAATGCTCCATGAACCCTGTAATCACAATGCTCCATGACGCTTGTCATCACAGTGCTCCATGAACCTTGTCATCACAATGCTCCATGCCTTTGTCAGCAATATGCTACATAATCTCGTCATCTCAATGCTCAATGCGCTTGTCATCACAATCCTCCATGACACATGGGATCACATTGCTTCAAGCCCTTGTCATCTCTCTCTTGCCTTTCTGGTTTTTACAGATTTTCGGATGTCCTTTTTGACCGGTGGGAAGTGACAATTCTTTGTAGAGTGGATTTGCATTGCACGCTTGCTTGATTGGCCAAAAAGAGCCTATGCCTTTTCTCCTGAATATATTCAGGAGAAAAGGCATACGCTCTTTTTGGCCAAGTGCATCATTGTCGAAATTGTGATGCTTTTCTTGTGCTTTAAAGGCGATTCCAATTTACCTCTTGAAATATGTTTTGTGCAATTCTGCCTCATTTTCAAGTCTGCTTCGTTGCCTTCCCTCAACAGATTTTTGGAAGAGAGTAGTCCTTTATACATCTGCAGGTTTGTGAATTGCTTTGCCCCTGAGCTCCAATTTTCAAATCCCATTTTTGGGAGCTGACCACAAATCCACAATTTTGCTTCAGGACCTATACTGGTTCCAGGTGTGGCTATACTGGTTCCCTGCGGGTGGCTGACACTTTGGTTAATTCTTCTTCCTGACGAGAATTTAGAGTGGCATGTGCCTCTCCAAATGCCTAACAACTACTCTCTCCTTGGTTCTCCCTATTCCCTTTCATCCTCTGCACAATTTGCAAACTGTGCGAACCAGGAGGTTTTAGGGGCTGACTCTCCTAAGTTGGGAGATTGATAGTAAAGTAGTTGGAATGCCAAACTGCAGCACAAGGAGAGGAAAAATTAGGAGACTTTCAGAAACCTTTCGCCATCACAGGGTGTCCATTCTCTAGGTTTCCCATACATGTTAAAACCGTAGTGATCTACCTGGAGATTTAGGACCAATGGAATGGTGGCATGCATTACTACTTTAAAGGGTCTGAATTTTCTCTCCCAATCTCACCAGTCCTCTCAGTCCCAAGTGTCCAACCTTATGTCTCATCCAGCTGTATTTGCAGGTAGGGTCATTCCAGGTTTCATCAGAACCCCTGAAGGAATTGTGTAAGAATTTCGCTGTTTTTTTGTTTTGTATTTGAAATTATTTTTTATAATGGGGTTGAGCTGATTTTCACTGACGTGTTTATGCTGGTCTAGACACACTTGATTCCCTTACAGAGGCATATCAATACATAGGTTTTAAGACTCTTACTAATCAGATATATTCCTCTGTGGGGAATAGGGGTTTTGAGCCCCGTTCACTGAGGAAGGCGTAGGTCTTGTCTATTCTGTATTTGGTTTATGGAATGGTACCTGTGCTAATATCAAACTCTGGTTTTATGCATCACCCCACCTCTCCTTTCCCGTTAAGCAGGCATAAGAGTGTTTTCTAAATGTGAGACACTGCTCACTTTCCTAATTCAGTTCATGTGTTGTGATGTTGACATTCCCTCTGTAAGTGATATCTTATGATAAGATTCTTTTTCTGTGTGACTAATTTCCCTTAGAATCTTCATACCTAAATCCACTCATTATGCTGCTACTGGCCTTATGACATTGATTTCCTGTTTGAGTGATATTCCGTTGTACAAATTACCACAAGTTCTTTATGCATTTCTCTTTTTCCTGGGATATTTTAAGTGTACCTAAGTTGAGGTTCTTTTATGCAGAGCAGCCCAAAACTTTGGGGTGCCTGTGTCTTGTTGATATTTAGTCTTCCCAAGTTATATGCCCATGAGTTGAAGTCCCCTTTGCCCGGGGACTTTGTATTTTAGATGTTTTAGGAAACAGCATACACTTCTTCAGAATGGCTCCTGGATATTTATACCCCACCCATCAGTGTGACTAGTCTCCCTGTTTTCCATGGCCTCTCCTGCATTTCTGGTTTCTACACATTTTTTGGATGGCCTTTCTGAGCAGTGGAAATTGAGACTTCTTTGTTGTGCGGATTTGCATTTCCCTCTTACTTGGTTGACCTAAAACTCTGTATGTGTTTTTTTCCTGAAGATATTCACGAAAAAAAACGCATACACACTTTTGTTCAACTGCATCATTTTAGAAATTCTGCTGCTTTTCATATGCTTTAAATGTGAGTACAATCTACCTCTTGACATCTGTTTCCTGCAATTCTGCCTCTCATTCAGATCCTCTTCGTTGCCTTACCTGAATATATTTTTGGACGTTGGTTATCATTTATATCATTGCAGGTCTTTGAATTGTCTGCTCCTGAGCTCCATTTTGAAACTCACATTTTTTGTGAGCTGGCCGCCAAACCATTCGATTGCTTCCAGCCCTATTCTGATTCTGGGGAGGCAGGCTGAGCCTTTGGTTAATTCTTCTTCCTAATGGGAAATTAGGGTGACATGTGCCTGTCAAAACTCCTACAGCTAATCTCTCATTGGTTCCTCCTTTTCCCATTTATCCTCTGCACACATTGCAAACTCTGTGAAACAGGAGGTTAAAGGTGCTGATTCTCCAAGTGGGGAGATTGTTAGTAATGTGGCTGGAATGGCAAACCCCAGCACCAGGAGATCAAAAATGAGGTGCATTTTAGACATCTTTCCTGAGCACACGGTGTACATTCATCTCGGTTTCCCAGGCATGTTTTCGCTGTCAGAAGATTCCCTTGAACCTGCAGATTTGGGACCCATGGAATGGGTACCAGGCAGTATTACTTTAAAAGGTCTGCATTTCCTCACCCAGCCTCTCTAACATCTCTTAGCATGCATAGCTTCCAGCCTTATATATCATCCTGCTGTGGGTCTACATGTGTTCAATCCATGTTACATCGTAGCCCTTCAACAAAAGTTGTAAGAATTTTTGTCTGTCTCACTGTTTTTATAAATATTTTTAAATTTATTTTTATATTGGTTACAGCTGATTTTCAAAGCTCTGTTTTTTGCTGCTGTACATCCACTTGATTCATGTACTGTGAGACAACAAAAAATTCTTTTTCAGATGCTTACGAGTCATATGTATTATTGTCCAGTGACTAGAGTGGGCTGAGTGCAGTTCTTTGAGGTACCGTGTAGCCCTTGTCAGTTATTCAATTTGGTACTTGGAATGGTACCTTTGCTAATTTCAACATCCTGGATAATACCTCACCATTCCCCACCTTTCCTATTTAGCAGCCTTATGTCTATTTTCTACATATTTGACTATGTTTCTGTTTTGTAGTTTATTTCATGTGTAGCCATTTTTGATTCCACCTTTAAGTGACATCTTATGATATGTGTCTTTTTCTTTCTGACATATGTCACTTAGAATGATCGTATGTAACTCCTGCAGAGTTGTTACAACTGGCCTTACTTCATTGATTTCTGGATGAGTAATAGTCCACTCTACATAAGTACCCCATCTCTTTTATCCATTTTATCCTTCCAGGGACATTTAGGTTATATCCAAGTGGAGGCCCATTTTAACACAGAGGTGGTAAACGTTGGGTGCCTGTTTTCTGTCCATTTTTGTTTTTCCCAAGGTATACGCCCATAAGTGCAAGTGCCCTATGCTCTGTAGCTCATTTTTTAGATGTTTTAGCAAACACAATACACTTCTCCAGAGTGGCCATTGGCAAATTACATTTCCACTATCAGCCTCACAGGGCTCCCTTTTCTCCTCGCCCTGTCCTGCATTTCTGGTGTTTACACTTTATGTGGATGGCCCTTCTGACTGATCTGAAGCGATACATTTTGTAGTATTGATTTTCAGTGCCCACCTGTTTGGTTGGATAAAAAGTGTGTATGGCCTTTACTTGAATATATTCAGAAAAAATGTATACGCCCTTTTGGGCCAACTACATCATTGTCGATGTTCAGCCCCTTTTCTTGTGCTTTAATGGGGAGTCCTTTCTACCTCTTCAAATCTGTTTCCTGCCACTCTCCCTTGCTTACAAGTCCTTTTCTGTGACTTACATCAAGTCGTTTTTCGACAATAGATATTTTCAACTCTGCAGTTTCATGAATTTCAGTGACCCTGAGTTCCATTTTTCAACTTGTGTTTTTGGAAACAGGACACAAAACAGCGGGATTTCCTCTAGCCCTATTCTGTTACTGTGGGCAATTCTAGCCTTTGATGAATTTGTCTTCCGGATTGGAAATTAGAGTGGCATGTGCCTGTCCGAACACCTAAGACTTGTCTCTAAATTTTTCTCATCCTTCCGCCTCATCCTCTGGACAAATTCCAAACTGTGTGCAACAGGATGTTGACGGTGCTGATATCCCCAAGTGAGGAGATTGTTAAGAAAGATGCTGGAGGGGTGAACCTGAGCACCAGGCGATGAGGAGATGAGGTGCCTTTTCCAAACTCTTTCCGATCAAACGGTGTACCATCCTCTAGGTGTGACAGGCATGTTTTAGCTGTAGGAAGGGTCTCATGCATGTAAGGAGAACACCAGGGATTATTCCAAATCAGTGCCTCCCCGAACCACAAACTGGGGAATTTTTAAGCTATGGCTACACGTATGTCCATTAAGGGCTTTGTGAAATAGGCAGAGCCCAAACTTTAGATGATTGAAATCTTCAGGGTCAAAACTGTTCACCATCGGCCTTGCTTAGGTTACATTTTATCTGTCATTGATAAATGATGTCAATAAAAATATCGTTTCTTTTTCAGATTATTTCCCCTTATAGGTTATTGCAAAATATTCAGTGTAGTTCCCTGTGCTATACAGTATTTCCTTGTTGATGATCTATTTTATACATAGCAGTGTGTATGTGTTAATCCCAAACTGTTAATTTATCCCTTCTCCTACCTTTCAACTTTGGTAATAATAAATTATAAGATTTTATACTTCTCAGAAATGGGGGAGCTGAAAGAGAGGTATCATTTTCAATGGAAAAGCATTCAAAACAAGATTGAAGCTCCAGCCAAGAGTATTCAGTGTACATCCATGGAAATAAATCACTTCATTTCTCTAATGTTGACCTGACAAATAAGACAGACATCTTCACGGAACTTGCTTATAGGAAAGTGATGGAAATATCAAATATAAGACTTAGAAACATCTTATTTTACCAGAGCATTATACACTGCTCTATGTTAACTACAGTTTGGCTCACACATCTGTTCATTGAAGTTACAATGTTCTCAATTTCTGTTACTGATCCTCCAGAGTGGACCCCAACCGGAGTCCCCATGCACAGTGTCATTAGAGCCAACAGATCAAGACTGAGTTTGGTTCAGAAGCAAAGGAAACATTATTTTGAAAACAGAATGGAGAGGTGAGAGCGTGCACTCCCCCACGGGCTGCGGGCTGGGCTGCTGTGTAGGGATCTCGGCAGCGTCAGTGGGAGGGAGGGGATGGAGCTCTCGAGGGCTGGGTTGGCTGCAGCTCAGGCTCTATGCCGTTGAGTCTGAATGGAATCCCGCTAGCTGAGTTGTCGTCCCAGCCATTCTGCACTAGGAAATCAGGTCTGAAGTGCCGGGTGTGGGACCTCTGCATGCGGAACCCTAGGAGCACGTGACATTAGACAAAACACAAAGGAAAAACAGGTTAGACTTTATTTTATTGCCCAGATTCTCTTTTTATCTCCCAGGAATTTTTAATGAACGTTGCCGGAGACAAACACCTCCTCTGCTTTTTGTTCTGTTCCACATTCTTGGGGTGTTGAGGGTGCAGACCCATCTTTTGTAACTGCTTCATGCTGTGGTGGGAGCCCTGATCCTGGGGGGAGGGGCAAAACGTCTCCACACCAGCCTCCAGGTGAGGTTGATTGTCCCAATGCCTCCTGCCTCACTTCTCGTCCACCTGAGCACCGGCATTGGAAGTGTTATAGATTCTAATGACCTTTAAGGGGCCAGGAAAGAGATGTGCAGAGATGCTGCAGTGGCAGGTTTCACCCCTCCCCACATTTGTTCGGTGACCTTAGGCTGACGGTTTTTGCCAGCCTAGATGCTCTGACCAGTAGTCTGTGCTTTCTTTAATTAGGTACCTGAATTAATTTACAAACAGCACCATGTGTCAGAGCCCTGCCCGCACAACTCCCAGACAGTCCAGGGTGAGTGGTGATCCAGGACCATGACGTCCACTGAGTCAACGGCCTTTAGAAGTAGCCAGCAGTCCAGCCGGTCATATTGGCACCATCACCGTGGTGTCCGTAGGGTTTTCTAAGGTGAAAGCGTGATATAAATTTGCCCGGCCAAGCTTATTAGCTCCCCTCTGGGTGCAGGAAGTCCTGCAAGCAGTAGTCTGCTCTTTTGGGGCACAGTCTTGTTGTTTTCTGAGAGAAACTCCAGGACAAGTGATGGTCACATGAGTCATCTTGGGGGCCCGTTGCCCCCGTTTGTCTCTCTGGAGGTTGGAGTTGGAGGGCCTCCTCACTCGAGGTCAGTGTGTCCACAGAGCGGTCCCTGCAACTTCAGGGCATGATGTGTGGTTAGGATCCCCACGTGGGGTCCTTTTCCCTTCGGAGTGAGCTGGCCTTGCGGGCTGCTGATTTCCAGGTTTTTAGATACCCCAGTATCCTGGCCTGATGAGTCGGTGGGCAAAGCCCTTGGTGACCATAGTTTATCATACCTGAAGGACATTCTTGTGTTACTCCATTTCAAGTGGTCCCAGTTTTTGCACTAAGGCTCCAAGGGCGATTACCCTTTGACTGGTTATGTAAAGGTCAAAGGGTTTCGCTAAATTAGCGAGTTCCTAGGCAAGGATCTGAATTTACTGCTCTTTCCATTCTTGAAAGGCTGCTTCTGGATTCTATTCAAAAGGATCATCATCTTTTCGTGTCAGTGTTTCATGTAGAGGCCCAGCTATTAGACTGTAGTTAGGGATCCAGATGCAGAAAACCTTGGCCTCCCCAGGAACCCATAAGCTGTCTTCTAATTTTAGAAGAGGTAAGGCTGCAAATGGCTTCTTCGCTATCTTGGGATGCATTTCTCCGAATATCTGTGAGAATGAAGCCCAGGCATGTCACCTGAGCCTGGGATATTTGAGCCTTTTTCTTGGACACCTTCTATCCTTTATTGGCTAGGTAGTTCAGAGACGTCTTTAGTAGGCCTGGCGATCAGAATGTCATCTGCATATTGAAGGAGGGTTCCCTTTTACAGAGGTAGAACTTTTAGTTGTTTAGAGGACATTTCCCCAATGATGGTGTGGGGATTTTTGAACCATTGGGGCAGGACGGCCCAGCATTATTGCTTTTGTTGCATGTTGTGTCCTGCCACTCACAAGCCAAAAATTCTTGTGACTCTGAGAATAATGGAATACAGAAGAAGGCATCATTGAAGTCTAATACAGAATGCCATGGCCTGGTGGATGGTTGAATGAACAGCAGGGTGTAGGAAATAGGAGCTACTGGATGTATATCCTCGGTGGCTTCACTGACTGTCCTGATATATTTTACCAGGTCTCCAGCAGCCCATGGGGCTCTCATGGTTAGGCCAATCCCAGGATATGGAGCTCACCTGGGCTGAAACCCAACGCCACAGCCCACGGGGCTCTCGTGGTCAAGTCCCTCCCAGGGTATGGAGCTCACCTCTGCAACTACCCAGCAGCCCATGGGGCTCTCATAGTCTGGCCCTTCCCAGGATACAGAACTCCCCTGGCCAGGTACCCCAGAAGGGCTGGACACACAGGAACTGTGCACATAGCCCACCTTGCAGAGATCCCCCAGCTCACCTGTGACTCACAGCTGACAAAGAACACCTCAGAGCAGGAATGGAACTAACAAACATCAGCTCTGACAGTTCTGTGACCCTGGCTATCACTCTGTGCAGCCTCTCTCTGCCTGGTCTTCCAGACACTTCCACTGCAGCCAGGGCACCAGGCCTCTGTCTCCACCCACCATCACTCCTCTCCCTGACTCCTGGTTTCCTCTCATTAGGATAGGGTTTTCTTGAAGTTGTTTCCCACTCATGGACCAGATAAAATGATAAGAAAACAAGCCGCAGCTGCAGCCCCTTGTCTCGCCTGACTCTCAAGAACCCACACCTGTTCCTTGGGCCTGGTCCGTTTAGGAAGGTTCATTTTTTGCAACTGTGAGCCCCTGAGGGGTGAGGATTGGATGATTTGGGCAGCCTGACACTGCCTGCCAGCTCCCCCGCAGGTATGCCTGGGTTGAGGTCAATATAAACACTTCTCCAGTCAGCAAGAGACCCTGTAGCTGTGCCTGACGCCATATTCTCTGCCCCGTCAGCAGTGTCGGGGCTGGGGTGGTGGGAGGGAGTGAGAGGTCGTGGCTTTGTGGGTGGCCCAGTGTGAGTGGGGCTCTGCTGGACTTTCTGCAGGAGTTGCCCGGCTGCCACTTGCTAAAGAAGAGGATGTGTCACCCATACCTGCCACTGGAATTTCTCCCGAGGCAGAGGTGAGGAAGTAAAAAAGCAGTTGGGGCCGTGGCAGGAGGGGTATCTCAGGCAGGGAAATGGAAAACTTCCAGAAGAGCATCAGGGGCCAGGACCATCCTGGCTGGCCTGCAGGCACCAAGTCAGCCTGCGTGCTGTCACTTGTGTGGCTCCACAGCCCTTCCTCTAGGCTTGCAAGTCCTTGTACATATTCAGATGTTTTACCTGGAAAGGGAGGGAAGAGTTCAGCTGCAGCAGGACTGGGGCTCAGCTCTCATTTACTCACAGACGCCTCGGCACAGTGCCCCAGCTTTGCAATGAGGATGCTCCTTGTGGGGGGGAGTGCTGCTGACTGCATGGGAGATGATTTCCCACCTCTGACCAACTTAAGAATTATTTACCACTGGAGCAAGTGCCCTGATACGATTTTCCTCTGTATAACTGCTGGGTTCTGTGTTTTTTTTTTTTTTTTTCTTTTATTTTTTTGGTTCAAGGTAGATTTTATTTATTTCTCCTTTTTTTTTAATTTGGGGATATAAACATGGAAATAATGCATTAATATAAAGACATCTATGTGAAGGGAAAACCTTTTTTTCTGTTTTATTTTATTAAATTTTATTTATTTATTTTTATTTTTTTAAAAATTTATTTCTTTTATACAGCAGGATCTTATTGGTTATCTATTTTATACATATAAGTGTGCACATGTGAATCCCAGTCTCACAATTCATCCCACCACCACCCTCACCTGGTGTTCCCTCCTTGGTGTCCATATGTTTGTTCTCTACATCTGTGTCTCTATCTCTGCCCTGCAAACCAGTTCATCTGTACCATTTTTCTAGGTTCCACATATATACATTAATATACAATATTTGTTTTTCTCTTTCTGACTTACTTCACTCTGTATGACAGTCTCTAGATCCATCAAGGTCTCTACAAATGACCCAATTTCATTCCTATGTATGGCTGAGTATTATTCCGTTGTATATATGTACCACATCTTTATCCATTCGTCTGTCTGTGGGCACTTAGGTTGCTTTCATGACCTGTCTATTGTAAATAGTGCTGCAATCAACATTGTGGTGAATGTGTCTTTTTGATTTATGGTTTTCTCTGGGTATATGCCCAGTAGTGGGATTGCTGGATTATATGGTAATTCTATTTTTAGTTTTTTAAGGAACCTCCATACTGTTCTCCATAGAGACTGTATCGATTTACATTCCCAACAATAGTGGAAGAAGGTTCCTTTTCTCCACACCCTCTCCAGCATTTGTTGTTTGTAGATTTTCTGATGATGCCCATTCTAACAGGTGTGACGTGATACCTCATTGTTGTTTCGATTTCCATTTCTCTAATAATTAGTGATGTTGAGCAGATTTTCATGTGCGTACTGGCGATCTCTATGTCTTCTTGGAAGAAATGTCTATTTAGACCTTCCATTTTTGTATTGTGTTGTTTGTTTTATTAATATTGAGCTGCATGAGCTGTTTATATATATTGGAGATTAATCATTTGTCCATTGATTCATTTGCAAATATTTCTGCCACTCTGAGGGTTGTCTTTTCATCTTGTTTGTAGTTTCCTTTGCTTTGCAAAAGCTTTTAGGTTTCAATAGGTCCCATCTGTTTAGTTTTCTTTTTTTATTTCATTACTATAGGAGGTGGATCAGAAAAGATCTTGCTGTGATTTACGTCAGAGTATCCTTCGTAAGTTTTCCTCTCAGAGTTTTATACTGTCCGGTCTTACATTCAGGTCTCTAATCCATTTTGAATATATTTTTATGTATGGTGTTGGGGAGTGTTCTAATTTCATTCTTTTACATATAGCTGTCCATATTTCCCAGTGCCAATGATTGAAGAGACTGTCTTATCTCCATTGTATAGTGTTGCCTCCTTTGTCATAGATTAGTTGACCATAGGTGTGTATTTTTATCCATGTGCTTTCTTTTTTTTTCCTTTTACACGTTCATTGGAGTATAATTGCTTTACAATGGAGTGTTCGTTTCTGCTGTATAAAAAAGTGAATCAGCTATACATATTCAAATATCACCAGATCCCCTCCCTCTTGCATCTCCCTGCCACACTCCATATCCCAACCCTTTATGTGGTCACAAAGCACCGAGCTGATCTCCCTGTTCTATGTGGTTGCTTCCCAGTAGCTATCAGTGTTACATTTGGTAATGTATTTATGTCCGTGCCACTCTCTCACTTCGTCCCACCTTACCCATCCCGCTTCTGGTGTCCTCAAGTCCTTTCTCTATGTCTGTGTCCTTAATACTGTCCTGCCACTAGGTTCTTCAGAATCTTTTTTTTTTTCTTCTTTAGATTCCATATATCTCTGTTAAAATACAGTATTTTTTTCCCTTTCTGACTTACTTCACTGTGTAGGACAGATTCTAAGTCCATCCACCTCAGTACAAATAACTCAATTTGCTTCTTTTTATGGCTGAGTAATATTCCATTGTATATATGTGCCAGATCTTCTTTATCCATTCATCTGTCGATCAACACTTAGGTTGCTTCCATGTCCTGGCTATTGCAAATAGAGCTGCAATGAACATTTTTCTACATAACTCTTTTTTTAATTATGGTTTTCGCAAGGCAAATTCCCAGTAGTTGGATTGTTGTGTCGTATGGTACTTCTATTGTTAGTTATTTAAAGGAACCTTCGTACTGTTCTCCCTAGTGCCCATATCAATTTATATTCCCACCCACAGTGCAAGTGTGTTCCCTTTTCTCCAATAAAGGCCTCTCCAGCATTTATTGTTTTGTAGATTATTTTGATAATTGCCACTCTGACTGCTGTGAGGTGATACCTCATGGTAGTTTTGATTTGCATTTCTCTAATGATAAGTGATGTTCAGCATCCTTTCATGTGTTCCTTGGTAATCTGTATATCTTCTTTGGAGAAATGTCTATTAGGTCTTCTGCCCGTTTTTGGATTGGGTTGTTTGTTTTTGTGATATTGAGCTACATGAGGTGCTTGTAAAATTTGGAGATTAATCCTTTGTCAATTGCTTTATTTGAAAATATTTTCTCCCTTTCTGTGGGTTGTTTTTGCATCTTGATTATGTTTTCTTGTACTGTGTAAAAGCTTTTAAGTTTCATTAGGTCCCATTTGTTGATTTCTGTTTTTATTTCCATTTCTCTAGGAGGTGGATCAAAAAGGATCTTGCTGTGATTTATGTCATAGCGTGTTCTGCCTATGGTTTCCTCTAAGTGTTTTATAGTGTCTGGTCTTATATTTAGATCTCTAGTCAACTTAGAGTTTATTTTTGTGTATGGTGTTATGGAGTGTTCTAATTTCATTCTTTTATGTGTAGGGGTCCAGTTTTCCTACCACCAATTACTGAAGAGACTGTCTTTTCTCCATTGTATATCCTTAGCTCCTTTGTCATAGATGAGATAGCCATAGGTATGTAGGTTTATCTCTGGGCTTTCTGTCCTGTTCCATTGATCTGTGTTTATGCCATTCTACATACACTTGATTCCATTATGGATACATATAAATACATAGGTTTCAAGGATATTACCAGTCAGATATATTCCTCTTCAGTGAATAGGGTGTTTTGTGTCCAGTTTTTTGAGAAAGGAGTAGGTCTTGTCTATTACATATTTGGTATATAGAATGGGATCTGTGCTAATTTCAAACTCTGCTTTTACACATCACCCCATGTCACCTTTCCACTTAAGGAGGCATAAGTGTGTTTTCTAAATGTGTAACTCTGTTCTCTTTTGAAATTCAGTTCATGTGTAGCCATGTTTACATTCCCTCTATAAGTGATATATTACAATATGTTTCTGTTTCTTTGTGGCTCATTTCACTTAGCATCATCGTACCTAAAGCCACTCATTATGCTGCTATTGGCCTTATGACATTGATTTTATGTCTGAGTGACATTCCATTGTATATAAGTACCACAACATCTATATCCATTTTTTTTTCCTATCCTGGGATATATAAAGTGTACCGAAGTTGAGGTTCTTGTAAACAGGGCAGCCCTAAACTTTGGGCTGGCTGTGTGTTGTGGATTATTAGTTTTCCCAAAATACACGCCCATGAGTGGAAGTGTGCTATGCTCTGTAGCTCTGTTTTAGAAAACAACATACAGTTCTCCAGAGAGGCTGTTGGCAATTTTCATCCTGTACATCGGTGTAACCAGGCTCCCTTTTCTCCATGGACTGTCCTGCATTTGTGGTTTTTACACTATTTGCGGATGGCCCTTTTGACTGTTGGTAAGGGACATTTCTATGTAGTGTGGATTTGCAATGCCTGATGGCTTGCTTGGCCAAAAAGGGCGTATGCATTTTTTCCCGAATATAATCAAGAAAATACACATACTCCCTTTTCGGCCAAGGGCAATATTGTCGTAGTTCTGTCGCTTTTCATGTGCTTTAAAGATGACTCCATTCTACCTCTTGAAATCTGTTTCCTTCAATTCTGCCTTGCATTCAAATCCTCTTCACTGCCTTACCTCAATATATTTCTGGATGATAGTTGTCCTTTATAACTCTGCAAGTTTGTGAATTGCTGTGCCCCTGATTTCCATTATTCAACTCGCCTATTTGTGAACTGGTTGCAATACCGCAGAGTGGCTTTAGGCCCTAGTCTGGTTCCGGGGTTTCAGGCTGAGCCTTTGGTTAATTCTTCTTCCTGATGGGAAACTAGAGTGACATGTGCCCATCCAAACACCTACAGCTAGTCTCTCATTTATTTCCCCTCTTCCTGTTCATCCTCTGCACAATTTGCAAACTGTGCATAACAGGAGGGTAAAGGCGCTGACACTCCAAGTGGTGAGATTTTTAATAATGCAGATGGAATGGTGAAGCTGAGCACGACGAAAGGAAAAATGAGGTACCTTTTAGAAAACTTTCCCGATTACACTGTGTACTGTTCACTGGGATTCCCATGCATGTTTTAACTGTAGGAAGATTCCCTTAAACCTGGAGAGTTGAGACCACTAGAATGGGTAGCACACAGTATTGCTCTAAGTGGTGTTCTTTTGCTCACACAACCTCAGCAATCTTGTCAGTCCCAATTGTCCAGTCTTATGTCTCATCCAGCTGTGGGTGTAAAGGTGGTGAATCTAGGTTTTATCACAGGCCCTGAATGTAATTTTTAAGACTTTCTCTCTGTTTTTGCATTTTGCTTTTGAAATTTATTTTTATAAGTGGGTTTTACTGAATTTCAGTGCTGTTTCATGCCGTTATACACACACATGATTCCTTTATTTAGACATGAGAATACATATGTTTTAAAATACTTAGGGTCAGACATATTCCTCAGCAATGAATAGGGGGTGTTGAGTCCAGTTCATTGTGCCGGGAGTAGGTGTTGTCTGATACATACATAGTTTATGTAAAGGTATCTGTGCTAATTTAAAACTGTGGTTTCGTGCATCACCAGAACTCGCCCTTCCCCTTAAGCAGGCAGAACCTTGTTTTCTAAATGTGTGACTCTGTTGTGTTTGTAATTCAGTTCATGTGCAGCCAGTGTACATTCCCACTATGAGTTATATCTTATGATAAGATTGTTACTCTGTTATCTTTCGTAACTCAGTTCATGTTTACCTTTGCTGACAGGACCTTCATAAGTGATATGTTATGATAAGTTTCTTTTTCTGTGTGACTTATTTCACTTAGAATCATCGTACCTGAATCCACTCTTTTTGCTGCTACTGGCCTTATGACACTGATTTCATGGCTGAGGGATATTCCATCGTATGTAAGTACCACAATATCTTGAACCATTTTTGTCTTTCCTGGGATACATAAGGTGTACCCAAGCTGAGGTTCTTGTAAGCAGTGCAGCCCTAAATTTTGGGGTGGCTCTGTCTTATTGATTTTCCGGTTCCCCAAGGTATATTCCCTAGACAGGAAGTGCTCTTGGCTGTGTAGATCTGTTGTTTGCTTGTTGTAGGGATCACAATGCATTCCTGCAGAGAGGCAGGTGGCCACTTATATCCCGCCCACCAGCATAACAATGCTCCCAGTTCTCCAGGGCCTGTCTTGCCTTTCTGACTTTTGCACATTTTGCGGATGTCCCTTTTGACCGGTGGGAAGTGATATTTCTTTTTAGTACAGATTTACATTGCCCGCTTTTTTGCTTGGCCAAAACGGGTGTATGCATTTTCTCCTGAATATATTCAGGAGAAAATGCATGCGCCCTTTTTGGCCAAGTGCATCATTGTCGAAGCTGTGCCCCTCTTCCTGTGCTTTACAGGCGACTCCTACGTACCTCTTGAAATCTGTTTCCTGCTATTCTGCCTCGCTTTCAAGTCCGCCTCGTTGCCTTCCCTCAACAGATTTTTGGACTATATTTGTCTTCATTACTCTGCTAGTTTGTGAATTGCTGTGCCCCTGAGCTCCATTTTTCAACTACTGTTTTGTGAGCTGAACGCAAGTCCAAAATTTTGGATCAGGCCCTATACTGGTTTCCGGTGGGAGCCTGAGACTTTGGTTAATTCTTCTTCCTGCTGGGATATTAGAGTGACATGTGCCCGTCCAAATGCCTATCAGCTACTCTCTCATTGGTTCTCCTTCTTCCCTTTCTACCTCTGCCAAATTGGCAACCTGTGGGAACCAGGAGGTTAAAGGGGCTGTCACTCCAAGTTGGGAGATTGATAGTAAAGCAGTTGAAAGTCAAACCAGAGCACCAGGAGAGGGACTATTCGTTGAGTTTTAGAAACCTTTAGTATTTACAGTGTGTCCATTCTCTAGGTTTCCCTTACATGTTATAGATGTAGTAATATTTCCTTCAACCTGGAGATTTGGTACCCATGGAATGGGTGCCATTCATTATTGCTTTAAAGGGTCTGTATTTGCTCACCCAATCTCACCAATCCTCTCAGTCCCAAGTTTCCAGCCTTATGCCACATCCAGCTGTCATTGTAGATAGGGTCATTCCAGGTTTCGTCAGAGACCCTGAAGGAATTGTAAAGAATTTCCCTGTTTTTTGTTTTGTTTTTGAAATTCCTTTTTATAGTGGGTTTGGGCTGATTCTCCCTGCCATGTTGATGCCAGTCTAGACACACTTGATTCCCTTATGGAGGCATATCAATACATAGGTTTTAAGATTGTTACTAGTAAGATATATTCTTCTGCAGGGAATATGGGGTGTTGAGTCCCTTTCACTGAGGAAGGTGTAGGTGTTGTCTATTCCGTATTTGGTTTTTGGAACGGTATCTGTACTAATATCAAACTCCGGTTTTATGCATCACCCCACCTCTCCTTCACCCTTAAGCAAGCATAAGAGTGTTTTCTAAATGTGAGACTCTCTTCTGTTTCCTATCTCAGTTCATGTTTAGCCATGTTTACAGGACCTTCATAAGTGATATCTTATGATAATTTTCTATTTCTGTGTGACTTATTTCACTTAGAATCATCGTACCTGAATCCACTCATTTTGCTGATTCTGGCCTCATGACATTGATTTCATGCCTAAGTGATATTCCATCGTACGTAAGTACCAATGTTTCCTGAAACATTTTTGTCTTTCCTGGGATATTTAAGGTGTACCCAAGTTGAGGTTCTTGTTAGCAGTGCAGTCCTAAATTTTGGGGTGGCTCTGTCTTATTGATTTTAAGTTTTCCCAAGGTATATTCCCTAGACTGGAAGTGTCCTTGGCTCTGTAGCTCTGTTGTTTACTTGTTTTAGGGAACACAATGCACTCCTCCAGAGAGGCAGTTGTCAATTTACATCCCGCCCATCAGCATAAAAAGGCTCCCAGTTCTCCAGGGCCTGTCTTGCCTTTCTGGTTTTTACCCATTTTGGTGATGTCCCTTTTGACTGATGGGAAGTGATGCTTCTTTGTAGTGCAGATATGCATTGCCCGCTTGCTTGCTTGGCCAAAAAGGGCATATGCGTTTTCTCCTGAATATATTCAGGAGAAAACACTTACGCCCTTTATGGCCAATTCCATAATTGTCGAAGTTGTGATGCTTTTCCTGTGTTTAAAGTCGATTCCATTGTACTTCTTGAAATCTGTTTCGTGCAATTCTGCCTCATTTTCAATGCCTCCTCGTGGCTTTCCCTCAAAAGATTTTTGGAAGTGAGTAGTCCTTTATAACTCTGCAAGTTACTGAATTGTTGTGCCTGTGAGCTCTATTTTACAACACGCATTTTTGTGAGCTGACCTCAAATCCACAGTTTTGCTTCAGGACCTATACTGTTTCCGGGGTGTGACAGGCTGAGAGATTGCTTAATTCTTCATGATTTGAAATTTGAGTGTCATTTGTCCATCGAAATGCCTACAGCTCCTCTCCCATTGTTTCTCCCTTTTCTCTTATATCCTCTGCACAATTTGCCAACTGTGCAAAACAGGAGGTTATAGGGGCTGACTCTCCAACTTGGGAGATTGATAGTAAAGCAGTTGGAATATCAAACTGCAGCACAAGGAGGCAAAGAATTTGTACAGTTTTAGAAACCTTTCCCCATCAGGGGCTCTCCATTCTCTAGGTTCCCCATACAGGTTAAAACTCTAGTGATATTCCCTTCTACCTGTAGAGTTGGAATCCATGGAATGGATGGCAGGCATTATTGTTTTAAAGGGTCTGCATTTTCTCACCCAATCTCACCCATACTCTCAGTCCCAAGTGACCAGCCTTATGCCACATCCAGCTGTCGTTGTAGATAGGGTCATTCCAGGTTTCATCAGAAACCCTGAAGGTATTGTGTAAGAATTTCCCTGTTATTTTGTTTTGTTTTGAAATTCATTTTTATAGTGGGTTTGAGCTGATTCTCACTGCCATGTTTATGTCGTTCTAGACACACGTCTTTCCCTTAACAAGACATATCAATACATAGGTTTTAAAATTCTTACTAGTCTGATATATTTCTCTGTGGGGAATATGGGTGTTAGTTCCGTTCACTGAGGAAGGAGAATGGCTTGTCTCTTCTGTATTTGGATTATGGAATGGTACCTGAGCTAATATCAAACTCTGGTTTTGTGCATCTCCCCACCTCTCGTTTCCCCTTAAGGAAGCATAAGAGATATTTTTCTAAATCTGAAACCCTATTCTCTTTCCTAATTCAGTTCATATGTATCCATGTATTCATTCCCATCATAAGTGATATCTTATGTCAGAATGCACCATGGCCCTTGTCTTAATAATGCTCCATGACACATGTCATCACAATGCTCCACGCCCTAGTTATCACAATGCTCCATGTCCCTTGTCATCACAATGCTACATGACATTTCTCATCACATTGTTACATGCTGTTTTCATCACAATTCTCCATGCACTTGTCATTGCAATGCTCCATGACCCCGGTCATAGCAAGGTCCAAGTGTTTGTCATCACAATGCTACACGGCGTTGTCATCAAAATTCTAAATGGCCTTGTTATCACAATGCTCATTACACTTGTCATCCCAATTCTCCATGCCCTTGTCATCACAATGCTCCATGACCACTGTCATCACAATGCTCCCTGACCCTTGTCATCACAATACTTCACGCCCCTTGTCATTACAGTGCTCCATGATGCTCGTCATCACAATAACCCAAGGTCTTCTCATCACAATGCCACATGACATTTGTCATCACAATGCTCAATACACTTGACATCACAATGCTCCCTGACTATTGCCATCAGTATCCTCCTTGAACACTTTCATGACAATTATCCATGCGTTTTTCATCACAATGATCCAGGCCCTATTCATCACAATGCTCCAAGACCCCTGTAATCACAATGCTCCTTGCCCTTGCCATCACCAAGCTCCATGACGCATGTCATTAGAATGCTCCATGGCATTCTCATCTCAATGCTCCATGCCCTTGTCATCACAATGCTCCAAGACCCCTGTAATCACAATGCTCCATGCCCTTGTCATCACACAGGTCAATGACACATGTCATCAGAATGCTCCTTCGCCTTCTCCTCACAATGAGCCATACCCTTGTCATCACAATGATCCAAGACCCATGTAATCACAATACCCCATGCCTCTTTTCATCAGTATTCTCCATGAGATTGTCATAACAAGGTTCCATGATTTCCTCATCACAATGATCCAGGAACTTGTCATCACAATGCTTCACGACCATGTCATGAAAATTTTCAATGGCCCTTGTCATCATAATACTCCAAGCCCCAGTCATCAAAATGCTCCATTATATTTGTCATCACAATCCTCCATTACATTTGGCATCACAGTTATCCCAGCCATTATCATCCAAATGGACCATGACATATGTCATCACAATGTTCCCTGACACCTGTCTTCACAATAATCCATGACCTTCTCATCACAATGCTCCATGCCCTTGTTATTACAATGCACCATGCCCAATGTCATCACAATAATCTATGAAACTTGTCAGACCAATGCTCCATGCCCCTGTCATCACAATGCTCCATGCCCTTGTCATCACAATACTCCATGAACCCTGTCATCACAATGCTCCGTGACTCCAATCATCACAATGCTTCCTAACGTTTGTCATCACAATGGTACATGCCCGCATCATCACAAGGCTGTGTGACCTTTCTAACCACAATGCTCCATGAACATTTCATGACAATTCTCTGTGACCCTTGTCATCAGAATGCTCCATGTCTTTGTCAGAACAATGCTCCATAACCATTGTCATCACAATGTGCCACGCGCATTTCATCACCACGGTCCACAACCTTGTCATTGCAGTGCTCCATAAACCTTGTAATCACACTGGTCCATGCACTTCTCATCAAAATGCTCTCTCACCAGAGATATCACAATGTTCCATCACTAGTCATCACAATACCCCCTCACCTCTGTAATCACAATGTTCCATGACCCTGTCATCACAGTGCTACATCCCTTTATCATCACAATGTTCCATGACCCCTGACATCACAATGTTCCTAACCCCTGTCATCAAAATGCTCCATGACTTGTCATCACAAAGCTACATGACCCTTGGCATCACAATGCTCCATGTCATTGTCATCACAATGCTCCATGAAACCTCTCATCAAATTGCTCCATGCCCTTGTCATCACAAAGCTCCAAGGCACTTGTCGTCACAATGCTCGATGCCCTTCTCATCACAATGCTCCATGCCCTTTTCTTTTTTTTTTCTTTTTTCTTTTTTCTTTTTTTTTAAATTTTTATTTAGTTTCTGCTTTATAACAAAGTGAATCAGTCATACATATACATCTGTTCCCACATCCCTTCCCTCATGCATCTCCCTCCCTCCCACCCTCCCCATCCCACCCCTCCAGGCGGTCACAAAGCACCGAGCTGATCTCCCTGTGCTCTGTGGCTGCTTCCCACTATCTATCTACCTTACGTTTGGTAGTGTATATATGTCCATGCCTCTCTTTCGCTTTGTCACAGCTTACCCTTCCCCCTCCCCATATCCTCAAGTCCATTCTCAAGTAGGTCTGTGTCTTTATTCCCGTTTTGCCCCTAGGTCTTTCATGACTTTTTTTTTTTTAATTCCGTATATATGTGTTAGCATACGGTATTTGTCTTTCTCTTTCGGACTTACTTCACTCTGTATGACAGACTCTAGGCCTATCCACCTCATTACAAATAGCTCAGTTTCGTTTCTTTTTATGGCTGAGTAATATTCCATTGTATATATGTGCCACATCTTCTTTATCCATTCATCCGATGATGGACACTTAGGTTGTTTCCAGCTCCGGGCTATTGTGAATAGAGCTGCCATGAACATTTTGGTACATGTCTCTTTTGGAATTATGGTTTTCTCAGGGTATATGCCTAGTAGTGGGATTGCTGGGTCATATGGTAGTTCTATTTTTAGTTTTTTAAGGAACCTCCATACTGTTCTCCATAGTGGCTGTACCAATTCACATTCCCACCAGCAGTGCAAGAGTGTTCCCTTTTTTCCACACCCTCTCCAGCATTTATTGTTTCTAGATTTCTTGATGATGGCCATTCTGACTGGTGTGAGATGATATCTCATTTTAGTTTTGATTTGCATTTCTCTAATGATTAATGATGTTGAGCATTCTTTCATGTGTTTGTTGGCAGTCTGTATATCTTCTTTGGATAAATGCCTATTTAAGTCTTCTGCCCATTTTTGGATTGGGTTGTTTGTTTTTTTGCTATTGAGCTGCATGAGCTGTTTATAAATTTTGGAGATTAATCCTTTGTCAGTTGCTTCATTTGCAAATATTTTCTCCCATTCTGAGGGTTGTCTTTTGGTCTTCTTTATGGTTTCCTTTGCTGTGCAAAAGCTTTGAAGTTTCATTAGGTCCCATTTGTTTATCTTTGTTTTTATTTCCATTTCTCTAGGAGGTGGGTCCAAAAGAATTTTGCTGTGATTTATGTCATAGAGTGTTCTACCTATGTTTTCCTCTAAGAGTTTGAGAGATTCTGGCCTTACATTTAAGTCTTTAATCCATTTTGAGCTTATTTTTGTGTATGGTGTTAGGGAATGATCTAATCTCAAACTTTTACATGTACCTGTCCAGTTTTCCCAGCACCACTTATTGAAGAGGCTGTCCTTTCTCCACTGTCCATTCCTGCCTCCTTTATCAAAGATAAGTTGGCCATATGTGCGTGGGTTTATCTCTGGGCTTTCTATCCTGATCCACTGATCTATCTTTCTGTTTTTATGCCAGTACCACACTGTCTTGATTACTGTAGCTTTGTAGTATAGTCTGAAGACAGGGAGCCTGATTCCTCCCGCTCCGTTTTTCGTTCTCAAGATTGCTTTGGCTATTCGCGGTCTTTTGTTTTTCCAAACAAATTTTGAAATTTTTTGTTCTAGTTCTGTGAAAAATGCCAGTGGTAGTTTGATAGGGATTGCATTGAATCTGTAGATTGCTTTGGGTAGTAGAGTCATTTTCACAATATTGATTCTTCCAATCCAGGAGCATGGTATATCTCTCCATCTATTTGTATCATCTTTAATTTCTTTCATCAGTGTCTTATAATTTTCTGCATACAGGTCTTTTGTCTCCTTAGGTAGGTTTATTCCTAGATATTTTATTCTTTTTGTTGCAATGGTAAATGGGAGTGTTTTCTTGATTTCATTTTCAGATTTTTCATCATTAGTGTACAGGAATGCCAGAGATTTCTGTACATTAATTTTGTATCCTGCTACTTTACCAAATTCATTGATTAGCTCTAGTAGTTTTTCGGTAGCATTTTTAGGATTCTCTATGTATAGTATCATGTCATCTGCAAACAGTGACAGCATTACTTCTTCTTTTCCAATTTGGATTCCTTTTATTTCCTTTTCTTCTCTGATTGCTGTGGCTAAAACTTCCAAAACTATGTTGAATAAGAGTGGTGAGAGTGGGCAGCCTTGTCTTGTTCCTGATCTTAGTGGAAATGGTTTCAGTTTTTCACCATTGAGGACAATGTTGGCTGTGGGTTTGTCATATATGGCCTTTATGATGTTGAGGAAAGTTCCCTCTATGCCTACTTTCTGCAGGGTTTTTATCATAAATGGGTGTTGAATTTTGTCGAAAGCTTTCTCTGCATCTATTGAGATGATCATATGGTTTTTCTCCTTCAACTTGTTAATATGGTGTATCACATTGAATGATTTGCATATATTGAAGAATCCTTGCATTCCTGGAATAAACCCCACTTGATCATGGTGTATGATCCTTGTAATGTGCTGTTGGATTCTGTTTGCTAGTAGTTTGTTGAGGATTTTTGCATCTATGTTCATCAGTGATATTGGCCTGTAGTTTTCTTTCTTTGTGACATCCTTGCCTGGTTTTGGTATCAAGGTGCTTGAGGCCTCGTAGAAAGAGTTTGGGAGTGTTCCTTCCTCTGATATTGTTTGGAAGAGTTTGAGAAGGATGGGTGTTAGCTCTTCTCTAAATGTTTGATAGAATTCGCCTGTGAAGCCATCTGGTCCTGGGCTTTTGTTTGATGGAAGATTTTTATTCACAGTTTCAATTTCAGTGCTTGTGATTGGTCTATTCATATTTTCTCTTTCTTCCTGAGTCAGTCTTGGCAGGTTGTGCATTTCTAAGAATTTGTCCATCTCTTCCAGGTTGTCCATTTTATGGGAATAGAGTTGCTTGTAGTAATCTCTCATGATCTTTTGTATTTCTGCAGTGTCAGTTGTTACTTCTCCTTTTTCATTTCTAATTCTATTGATTTGAGTCTTCTCCCTTCTTTTCTTGATGAGTCTGGCTAATGGTTTATCAATTTTGTTTATCTTTTCAAAGAACCAGCTTTTAGTTTTATTGATCTTTGCTATCGTTTCCTTCATTTCTTTTTCATTTATTTCTGATCTGATTTTTATAATTTCTTTCCTTCTGCTAACTTTGGGGTGTTTTTGTTCTTCTTTCTCTAATTGCTTTAGGTGCAAGGTTAGGTTGTTTATTCAAGATGTTTCCTGTTTCTTAAGGTGGGATTGTATTGCTATAAACTTCCCTCTTAGTACTGCTTTTGCTGCATCCCATAGGTTTTGGGTCGTCGTGGCTCCATTGTCATTTGTTTCTAGGTATTTTTTAATTTCCTCTTTGATTTATTCAGTGATCACTTCGTTATTACGTAGTGTATTGTTTAGCCTCCATGAGTTTGTATTTTTTACAGCTCTTTTCCTGTAATTGATATCTAGTCTCATAGCATTGTTGTCATAAAAGACACTTGATACAATTTCAATTTTCTTAAATTTACCAAGGCTTGATTTGTGACCCATGGTATGATCTATCCTGGAGAATGTTCCATCAGCTCTTGAGAAAAATGTGTATTCTGTTGTTTTTGGATGGAATGTCCTATAAATATCAATTAAGTCCATCTTGTTTAATGTATCATTTAAAGCTTGTGTTTCCTTATTTATTTTCATTTTGGAAGATCTGTGCATTGGTGAAAGTGGGGTGTTAAAGTCCCCTACTATGATTGTGTTACTGTCGATTTCTCCTTTTATGGCTGTTAGCATTTGCCTTATGTATTGAGGTGCTCCTATGTTTGGTGCATAAATATTTACAATTGTTATATCTTCTTCTTGGATCGATCCCTTGATCATTATGTAGTGTCCTTCTTTGTCTCTTCTAGTAGTCTTTATTTTAAAGTCTATTTTGTCTGATATGAGAATTGCTACTCCAGCTTTCTTTTGGTTTCCATTTGCATGGAATATCTTCTTCCATCCCTTTACTTTCAGTCTGTATGTGTCTCTAGGTCTGAAGTGGGTCTCTTGTAGACAGCATATATATGGGTCTTGTTTTTGTATCCATTCAGCCAATCTGTGTCTTTTGGTGGGAGCATTTAGTCCATTTACATTTAAGGTAATTATCGATATGTATGTTCCTATTCTCATTTTCTTAATTGTTTTGGGTTCATTATTGTAGGTCTTTTCCTTCTGTTGTGTTTCTTGCCTAGAGAAGTTCCTTTAGCATTTGTTGTAAAGCTGGTTTGGTGGTGCTGAACTCTCTCAGCTTTTGCTTGTCTGTAAACGTTTTAATTTCTCCATCAAATCTGAATGAGATCCTTGCTGGGTAGAGTAATCTTGGTTGCAGGTTTTTCTCCTTCATCACTTTAATTATGTCCTGCCACTCCTTTCTGCCTTGTAGAGTTTCTGCTGATAGATCAGCTGTTATCCTGATGGGGATTCCCTTGTGTGTTATTTGTTGGTTTTGCCTTGCTGCTTTTAATATGATTTCTTTGTGTTTACTTTTTGACAGTTTGATTAATATGTGTCTTGGCGTATTTCTCCTTGGATTTATTCTGTATGGTACTCTCTGTGCTTCCTGGACTTGATTAACTATTTCCTTTCCCATATTAGGGAAGTTTTCAACTATAATCTCTTCAAATATTTTCTCAGTCCCTTTCTTTTTCTCTTCTTCTTCTGGAACCCCTATAATTCGAATGTTGGTGCGTTTATTATTGTCCCAGTGGTCTCTGAGACTGTCCTCTGTTCTTTACATTCTTTTTTCTTTATTTTGCTCTGCAGCAGTTATTTCCACTATTTTATCTTCCACCTCACTTATCCGTTCTTCTGCCTCAGTTATTCTGCTATTGATCCCATCTAGAGTATTTTTTATTTCATGTATTGTGTTTTTAATTGATGCTTGATTCATCTTTAGTTCTTCTAGGTCCTTGTTAACTGTTTCTTGCATTTTGTCTATTCTATTTCCAAGATTTTGGATCTGGGAAATAGAATCTTGGATCATCTTTACCATCATTATTCTAAATTCTTTTTCAGGTACACTGCCTATTACGTCTTCATTTGTTAGGTCTGGTGGGTTTTTATCTTTCTCCTTCTCCTGCTGTGTGTATTTCTGTCTTCTCATTTTGCTTATGTTACTGTGTTTGGGGTCTCCTTTTTGCAGGCTGCAGGTTCGTAGTTCCCGTTCTTTTTGGTGTCTGTCCCCAGTGGCTAAGGTTGGTTTAGTGGGTTGTGTAGGCTTCCTGGTGGAAGGTACTAGTGCCTGTGTTCTGGTGGATGAGGCTGGATCTTGTCTTTCTGGTGAGCATGTCCAAGTCTGGTGGTGTGTTTTGGGGTGTCTGCGGACTTTTTATGATTTTAGGCCACCTCTCTGCTAATGGGTGGCGTTGTGTTTCTGTCTTGCTAGTTGTTTGGCATAGGGTGTCCAGCACTTTAGCTTGCTGGTCATTGAGTGAAGCTGGGTGCTGGTGTTGAGATGGAGATCTCTGGAAGATTTTCGCCGTTTGATATTATGTGGAGCTGGGAGGTCTCTTGTGGACCAGTGTCCTGAAGTTGGCTCTCCCACCTCAGAGGCACAGCACTGACTCATGGCTCCTCAATTTGGGATGATTTGTTGTCTATTCATGTATTCCACAGATGCAGGGTACATCAAGTTGATTGTGGAGCTTTAATCCGCTGCTTCTGAGGCTGCTGGGAGAGGTTTCCCTTTCTCTTCTTTGTTCTCACAGCTCCTGGGTCTCAGCTTTGGATTTGGCCCCGCCTCTGCATGTAGGTCGCCGGAGGGCGTCTGTTCTTCACTCAGACAGGACACGGTTAAAGGAGCATCTCCTTCGGGGACTCTGGCTCACTCAGGCCGGGCGGGAGGGAGGGGCAAGGAGTGCGGGGCGAGCCAGCAGCGGCCGATTTCGGCGTGAAGTTGCACCAGCCCGAGGCACGCCGTGCGTTGTCCCAGGGAAGCCGCCCCTGGATCCCAGGACCCCGGCAGTGGCGGGCTGCACAGGCTCCCGGAAAGGATGCCCTTTTCATTACAATCCTGCATGACCCATTTATCAGAGTGTTCTGTACCCTTGTCATCACAATGCTCCTTGCCCGCTCTCATCACAATAATCCATGAAACATTTCAGACCAATGTTCCATGCACTTCTCATCACAATGCTCCATTACCTCTGTCATAACAATGCACCATGACCCCTGCCATCACAATGTTCCAAGGCCTAGTCATCACAAGGTTCCATGACACTTGTCATCACAATGCTGAAGACCCCTGTAATCACAATGCTCCATGCTCCTTTTCATCTCAATGCTCCATGAACCCTGTCATCACAATGCACCATGCCCATCATCATAATGCTTCATGCTATTGTCATCACAATGAAATCAAAATGCTCCATTACCTCTGTCATAACAATGCTCCAAACCCTTGTGATCACAATATTCCACAACATTTGTCATCACAATGCCCCATGACGCTCGTCATCACAGTTATCCATGGTCTTCTCATCACAATGCTCCATGAACTTTTTCATCATAATGCTCAATACACTTGTCACCAAAATGTTCCCTGACACTTGTTGTCTGTATGCTCCTTGAACCCTGTCATGACAAGGCTCCATGCCGTTTTCATCACAATGATCCATGCCCTTGTCATCACAATGTGCCAAGACCCCTATAATCACAATGCTCTATGCCCCTTTTCTTCAGTGTGCTCCATGAGACTTGTCATCACAAGGCTCCTTGATTTTCTCATCACAATGCTCCTGGAAATTGTCATCACAATGCTTCACGACATTGTCATGAAAATTCTCAGTGGCCCTTGTCATCATAATGCTCCAAGCCCTAGTCATCACAATGCTCCATTATGTTTGTCATCACACCCTCCATTTAATTTGGCATCACAATACTCCTTGCAATTGTCATCGCAATGGACCATGACATATGTCATCACAATGCTCCCTGACACCTGTCTTCTCAATACTCCATGACCTTCTCTTCGCAATGATCCATGCCCTTGTCATCACAATGCTCCATGACTTGTCATCACAAAGCTCCATGTCCCATAACCCATATATCACAGTGTTCCGTTCCCTCGTCATCAAAATGCTCCATGCCCACTCTCATCACAATAATCCATGAAATATTTCAGACCAACGCTCCATGCCCTTCTCATCAAAATGGTCCATTACCACTGTCATAACAATGCTCCATCACCCCTGCCATCACAATATTACACGGCCTTGTCATCACAAGGCTCCATGACACATGTCATCACCATGCTCAAGACCCCTGTAATCTCACTGATCCATGCCCTTGTCATCAAAAAGCTCCATGACACATGTCATCAGAATGTTCCATGGCCTTCACATCACAATTCTTCATGCCCCTGTCATCACAATGCTCCAAGTCCGCTGTAATCACAATACTTCATGCCCCTTTTCATCTCAATGCTCCATGAACCCTGTCATCACAATGCACCATGCACATCATCATAATGCTTCAGGCTATGGTCATCACAATGAAATCAAAATGCTCCATGACCTCTGTCATCATAATGCTCCAAACCCTTGTTATCGAAATGTTCCATAACACTTATCATCACAACACCGCATGACGCTCATCTTCACAATTATCCATGGTCTTCTCATCACAATGCTCCATGACCATTGTCATCACAATGCTCAATACACTTGTCATCAAAATGCTCCCTGACACTTGTCGTCAGTATGCTCCTTGAACCCTGTCATCACAAGGCTCCATGCCGTTTTCATCAAAATGATCCATGCTCTTTTCATCACTAGGCTCCAAGACCCCTGTAATCACAATGCTCCATGCCCTTGTCATCACAAAGCTGCATGACTCATGTCATCAGAATGCTCGATGGCCTTCTAATCACCATGATCCATGCCCTTGTCATCACAGTGCTCCAAGACCTCAGTAATCACAATGATCCAAGCCTCTTTTCAACAGAGTGCTCCATGAGATTTCTCATCAAAAGTCTCCATCGTCTTCTCATCATAATACTCCAGGACCTTGTCGTCACCATGCTCCATTCCCTTGTCATCACAATGTTCCATGACCACTGTCATCACAATACACCATGAATATTTTCAGCCAAATGCTCCATGACCTTATCATCACAGTGCTCCAAGACCATTATCATCACAATGCTCCATGACCACTGTCATCACAACACTCTATGACAACTGACAACACAATGAACTGGGAATCTTGTCATCACAGTGCTCCATTCCCTAGACATCACAATGCTCCATGACCCCTAGCATCACAATACTCCATAAATATTTTCAGCCCAATGCTCCTTGACCCCTGCCATCACAATGTTCAGCGGCCTTGTCATCAGAAGGCTACATGACACGTGTCATCACAATGCTTAAGACACCTGTAATCACAATGCTCCATGCCATTGTCATCCCAATGCTCCATGACCCATGTATTCACAATGCTCCATGATGCTTGTCATCACAGAGCTCCGTGACACCTGTCATCACAATGCTCCATGCCTTTGTCAGCAAAATGCTATATGACTTTATCATCACAATGCTCTATGTGCTTGTCATAACAATACTCCATAACCATGGTCATCACAATCCTCCATGAAACTTGGGATTACATTGCTTCATGCCCTTGTCATCACAATGCTCCATGATCCTTGAAATCAAAATGATCCGTGACCTCTGTCATCACAATTCTCCAATCCCTTGTGATCACAATGTTCAATAACACTTGTCATCACAATGCTCCATGATGCCTGTCATCACAATACACCATGCCGTTTTCATCACAAAGCTCCATGAGTTTTTCATCACAATTCTCAATAAACTTGTCATCACAATGCTCCCTGACATTGTCGTCAGAATGCTCCTTGAACCCTGTCACGAAAAGGCTCCAAGCCTTTTTCATCACAAATCCCCATGCTGTTTTCATCACAATGCTCCATGCCATTGTCATCAAAATACTCCACAAGCTTTTCATCAGAATTTTCCATGACCCTTGTCATCACAAATCTCCATGCACATGTCAGCGCAATGCTCCCTAACCCTTGTCATCACAGTGCTCCAAGCCATTGTCATGACAATGCTCTATTACCTTTGTCATCAGAATCCACCATGACACTTGGCATCACAATGCTCCATGCCATTGTCATCACAATGGTCCATTACATATGTCAGCAAAATGCTCCCTGACACCTGTCTTCACAATACTGAATGACCTGGTCATCACAGTGCTGCATGCCGTTGTCCTCACAATGCACCATTAAAACTGTCATCACAATAATCCATGAAACTTATTAGACAATGTTCCATGCCCTTGTCATCAAAATACTCCATGCCCTTGTTATCTCAATGCTCCATGCCCCCTGTCATCACAATGCTCCGTGACTCCAGTCATCACTATGCTTCATGACATTTGTCATCACAATGGTCCATGTCCTCGTCATCAACAGTCTCTGTGACATTTTTAACCACAATGCTCCATGAACTTTTCATCAACATGCTCTTTGACCCTTGTCATCACAATGCTCTTAGCCTTTCTCAGCACAATTCTCCAAGACCCTTGTCATCAAAATGCTCCAGGCGCTTGTCAGCACAATGCTCCATGACACATGTCATCACAATGCACCACGCGCTTGTCATCACAGTGCTCCACAATCTTGTCATCACAATGCTCCATGTCATTGTCATCACAATGCTCCATGAACGCTCTCATCACATTGCTCCATGCCCTTGTCTTCACAAAGCTCCATGACACAGGTCATCAGAATGCTCCATGGCCTTCTCATCACAATGCTCCATGCACTTGCCATCACAAAGCTCCATTACACCTGTCATAACAATGCTCCATGACCCCTGCCATCACGATGTTCCATGGCTTTGTCATCACAAGGCTCCATGACCCTAATCATCACAATGCTCCAAGAACGCTGTAATCACAATGCTCTATGCCCCTTTTCATCACAATGATCCGTGAACCCTGTCATCAAAATGCACCATGCCCATCATCATAATGCTTCATGCTTTTTTCATCACAGTGAAATCAATATGCTGCATGACCTCTGTCCTAACAATGTTCCAAACCCTTGTGATCACAATATTCCATAACACTTGTCATCACAATGCCCCATGACGCTCGTCATCACAGTTATCGATGGTTTTCTCATCAAAATGCTCCATGACCTTTGTCATCACAATGCTCAAGACACTTGTCATAAAAATGCTCCCTGATGGGCTTCCCTGGTGGCGCAATGGTTGAGAGTCCGCCTGCCGATGCAGGGGACACGGGTTCGTGACCCGGTCCGGGAGGATCCCACATGCCATGGAGCGGCTGGGCCCATGAGCCATGGCCGCTGAGCCTGCACATCTGGAGCCTGTGCTCCGCAGCGGGAGAGGCCACAACAGTGAGAGGCCCGCATACCGCAAAAAAAAAAAAAAAAAAAAAAAAAATGCTCCCTGACACTTGTTGTCTGTATGCTCCTTGAACCCAGTCATGACAAGGCTCCATGCCTTTTTCATCACAATGATCCAAGCCCTTTTCATCACAATGCTCCAAGTCCCATGTAATCACAATGTTCCATGCCGTTGTTATCACAGTGCTCAATGACGCATGCCATCAGAATGGTCCTTGGTCTTCTCCTCACAATGCTCCATGACCCTTGTCATCACAATGCTCCAAGACCCCTGTAATCACAATGCTCCATTCCCTTGTCATTCCAAAGATCCATGACACATGTCATCAGAATGTTCCATGGCATTCTCATCAAAATGCTCCATGCCCTTGTCATCACAGTGCTCCAAGACCCCTGTAATCACAATGCTCCATGCCCCTTTTCATCAGTATGCTCCATGAGACTTGGCATCACAAGGCTCCATGGTTTTGTCATCACAATGCTTCACGTATTTGTCCTGAAATTTTTCAATGGCCCTTGTCATCATAATGTTCCAAGCCCTAATCATCACAATGCTCCATTATATTTATCATCTCAATCCTCCATTACATTTGGCATCACAATGCTCCATGCCATTGTCATCGCAATGGACCATGAAATATGTCATCACAATGCTCCCTGACACCTGTCTTCACAATACTCCATGACCTTCTCATCACAATGTTTCATGCCCTTGCATTAAAATGCATAATGTCCACTGTCATCACAATAGTCTATGAAACTTGTCCGACCAATGCTCCATGTCCCTGTCATCACAATGCTCCATGCCCTTGTCATCACAATGATCCATGACCCATGTCATCACAATGCTCCGTGACTCCAGTCATCACAATGCTTCATAACATTTGTCATCACAATGGTCCATGCCCGCGTCATCACAAGGCTCTGTGACCTTTGTAAGCACAATGCTCCAAGAAGATTTCATCACAATTCTCTGTGACCCTTGCCATCACAATGCTCCATGGCTTTGTCAGAACAATGCTCCATGACCATGGTCATCACAATGTGCCACGCACATTTCATCACAACGGTCCACAACCTTGTCATTGCAATGCTCCATAAACCTTTTAATCACAATGGTCCATGCACTTCTCATCAAAATGGTCTCTCACCAGAGATATCACAATGTTCCATCACTAGTCATCACAATACTCCCTCACCCCTGTAATCACAATGTTCCATGACCCTGTCATCACAATGCTACATCCACTTATCATCACCATGTTCCATGACCCCTGACATCACAATGTTCCTTTACCCCTGCCATCAAAATGTTCCATTACACTTTATATCAAATTGCTGCATGACCCGGTCATCAAAATGCTCCCTGCCCTTCTCATCACAGTGCACCATGCCCTTGTCATCAAAATGCTCCATGAGTTGTTATCACAAAGCTCCATGACCATTGGCATCACAATGTTGCATGTCATTGTCATCACAATGCTCCATTAACCCTCTCATCACATTGCTTCATGCCCTTGTCATCACAAAGCTCCATGACACTTGTCATAACAATGCTCCATGTCCTTGTCATTACAATCCTGCATGACCCATGTATCACAGTGTTCCGTGCCCTTGTCATCACAGTGCTCCTTGCCCACTCTCATCACAATAATCCATGAAACATTTCAGACCAATGTTCCATGCCCTTCTCATCACAATGCTCCATTACACCTGTCATAACAATGCACCATGACCCATGCCATCACAATTTTCCACGGCCTAGTCATCGCAAGGTTCCATGACACTTGTCATCACCATGCTCAAGACCGCTGAAATCACAATGCTCCATGCCCTTGTCATCACAATGCTCCAAGACCCTTGTAATCACAGTGCTCCATGCCTACACTCATCACAATAATCCATGAAATATTTCAGACCAATGCTCCATGCCCTTCTCATCACAATGCTCCACTACCCCTGTCTTAACAATGCTCCATTACCCCTGCCATCACAATGATCCACGGCCTTGTCTTCACAAGGCTCCATGACACTTGTCATCACAATGCTCAAGACCCCTGTAATCACAATGCTCCATGCCCGTTTTCCTCTAAATGCTCCATGAACCCTGTCATCACAATGCACCCTGACCATCATCATAAGGTTTCAGGCTATTGTCATCACAATGAAATCAAAATGCTCCATGAAACTCTGTCATTACAATGCTCCATGACACCTGTCGTCACAATACTCCATGAACATTTTCAGCCCAATGCTCCATGACCCTTGTCATCAAAATGATCCATGCCCTTGTCATCCAAACGCTCCACGATCCCTGTATTCACAAGGCTCCATGACGCTTGTCATCACAGTGCTCCATGACAACTGTCATCACAATGCTCCAAGCCATTGTCATCACAATGCTCCATTACCTTTGTCATCAGAATTCTCCATGACAATTTGCATCACAATGCTCCATGCCATTCTCATCACAATGGGACATTACATATGTCATCACAATGCTCCCTGACACCTCTCTTCACAATACTGCATGACCTGGTCATCACAATGAGCCATTCATACTGTCATCGCAATAATCCATGAAACTTATGAGACCAATGCTCCATGCCCTTGTAATCACAATGCTCCATGACCCCTGTCATCACAATGATCCGTGACTCCAGTCATCACAATGATCCATGACCTTGTCATCACAAAGTTCAATGACGCATGTCATCAGAATGCTCCTTGGTCTTCTCTTCACAATGCTCCATGCCCTTGTCATTACAATGTTCCAAGACCCCTGTAATCACAATGCTCCATGCCCCTTTTCATCAGTATGCTCCTTGAGACTTGTCATCACAAGGATACATGGATTTCTCATCACAATGCTCCAAGAAACCTGTCATCATAATGCACCCTGCCCATCATCATAATGCTTCAGGCTATTGTCATCACAATGAAATCAAAATGCTCCATGAACTCTGTCATCATACTGCTCCGAACCCTTGTGATCACAATGTTCCATAATACTTATCATCACAACTCCCCATGACGCTCATCATCACAATTATCCATGGTCTTCTCATCACAATGCTCCATGACATTTGTCATCACAATGCTCAATACACTTTTCATCACAATGCTCCCTGACACTTGTGGTCAGTATTCTCCTTGAACCCTGTCATTACAAGGCTCCATGCCTTTTTCATCACAATGGTCCATGCCCTTTTCATCACAATGCTCCAAGAACCCTGTAATCACAATGTTCCATGCCCTTGTCATCACAAAGCTCCATGACACATGTCATCAGAATACTCCATGGCCTTCTCACCAACATGATCCATGCCCTTGTCATCACAATACTCCAAGACCCCTGTAATCACAATGCTCCATGCCCCTTTTCAACAGACTGCTCCATGAGACTTCTCATCAAAAGTCTCCATGGTCTTCTCATCACAATGCTCCAGGACCTTGTCATCACCATGCTCCATTCACTTGTCATCACAATGGTCCATGACCACTGTCATCACAATACTCCAGGAATATTTTCAGCCGAATGCGCCATGACCTTATCCTCAGAATGTTCCATGACCAATATCATCACAATTCTCCATGACCACAGTCATCACAACACTCCATGACACCTGACAACACAATGATCCGGGACTCTTGTCATCACAATGCTCCATTCCCTAGTCATCACAATGGTCCATGACACCTGTCATCACAATACTCCATGAACATTTTCAGCCCAATGCTCCATGACCCTTGTCATCACAGTGATCCATGCCCTTGTCATCCCAATGCTCCATGACACCTGTATTCACAATGCTCTGTGACGCTTGTCATCACAGTGCTCCATGACACCTGTCATCACAATGATTCATGCCTTTGTCAGCAAAATGCTACATGACCTTTTCTTTACAGTGCTCTATGAGCTTGTCATCACAATACTCCATTACTATTGTCATCACAAACCTGCATGAACCTTGGGATCACATTGCTTAATGCCCTTGTCATCACAGTGCTCCATGCTCCTTGAAATCATAATGATCCATGACCTCTGTCATAACAATGCTCCAAACCCTTGTGATCACAATATTCTATAACACCTGTCATCACAGTGCCCCTTGACGCTCGTCATCACAATTATCCATGGTCTTCTCAAAACAATGCTCCATGACATTTGTCATCACAATGCTCTATACACTTGTCATCAAAATGCTCCCTGACACTTGTTGTCTGTATGCTCCTTGAACCCTGTCATGACAAGGCTCCATGCCTTTTTCATCACAATGATCCATGCCCTTTTCATCACAATGCTCCAAGACCCCTGTAATCACAATGCTCCATGCCCCTTTTCATCAGTATGCTCCATGAGATTTGTCATCACAAGGCTCCATGGTTTTCTCATCACAGTGCTCCAGAACCTTGTCATCACAATGCTTCACGACCTTGTAATGAAAATTCTCAATGGCCCTTGTCATCATAATGCTTCAAGCCCTAGTCATCACAATGCTCCATTATATTTGGCATGACAATCCTCCAATTTATTTGGCATCACAATGCTCCATGCTATTGTCATCGGAATGAACCATGACATATGTCATCACAATGCTCCCTGACAACTGTCTTCACAATACTCCATGACCTTCTCATCACAATGCTCCATGCCCTTGTCATCACAATGCTCCATGCCCTTGTCATCACAATGCATCATGCCAACTGTCATCACAATAATCTATGAAACTTTTCAGACCAATGCTCCTTGCCCCTGTCATCACAATGCTCCATGCCCTTCTCATCACAATGCTCCATGTCCCCTGTCATCACAATGCTCCGTGACTCCAGTCATCACGATGCTTCATAACGTTTTTCATCACAGTGGTCCATGCCCGCATCATCACAAAGCTCTGAGACCTTTGTAACCAAAATGCTCCATGAACTTTTCATCACAATGCTCCGTGATCCTTTTCATCACAATGCTCCATGCCTTTGTCAGAACAATGCTCCATGTCCCTTGTCATCACAATGTGCCACGCGCTTTTCATCACAACGGTCCACAAATTTTTCATCGTTATGCTCCATAAACCTTGTAATCACAATGCTCCATGCACATCTCAATAAAATACTCTCTCACTAGACATATCACAATGTTCCATCACTAGTCATCATAATACTCGCTGACCCCTGTCATCACAATGTTCCATGACCCCTGTCATCACAATGCTACGTCCCCTTGTCATCACAATGTTCCAAAACTCTGTAATCACAATGCTCCATGGCCCTTTTCATCAGAATGCTCCATGAGACTTGTCATCACAAGTCTTCATGGTCATCAATCACAATGCTCCAGGACCTTGTCATAAACATGCTCCATTCCCTTGACATCACAATGCTCCATGACCCCTGTCATCACAATACTCCATGAATATTTTCAGCCCAATGCTCCTTGACACTAGTCATCACAATGATCCATGCCCTTGTCATCCCAATGCTCCATGACACCTGTATTCACAATGCTCCATGCCGTTATCAGCAAAATGCTACATGACCTTGTCATTGCAATGCTCTATGCTCCTTGAAATCAAAATGATCCATGACCTCTGTCTTCACAATGCTTCAAACCCTTGTGATCACAATGTTCCAGAACACTTTTAATCACAACGCTCCATGATGCCTGTCATCACAGTACTCCATGCCCTTTTCATCACAATGTTCCAAGACCTTTGTCATCACAATTCTCAATACACTTGTCATCACAATGCTCCCTGACACTTTTCGTCAGAATGCTCCTTGAACCCTGTCATGAAAAGGCTCCATGACTTATTCATCACAATGCCACATGCCGTTTTCATCACAATGCTCCATGCCATTGTCATCAAAATACTCCACAAGCTTGTCATCAGAATGCTTCATGACCCTTGTCATCACAATTCTCCATGCAGTTGTCAGCACAATAGTACCTGACCCTTGTCATCACAATGCTCCAAGCCATTGTCATCACAATGCTGCATTCCCTTTTTATCACAAAGCTCCATGTCCCCTCTCATCACAATGTTCATTGACTCCAGTCATCACAGTGCTTCATGACGTTTGCCATCACAATGGTCCATGCCCTCGTCATAAACAGTCTCTGTGACATTTTTAACCACAATACTCCATGAACTTTTCATCACAGTGCTCTTTGACCCTTGTCATCACAATGCTCTATGCATTTCTCAGCACAATGCACCATGTCCCTTGTCATCACATTGTTCCATGCCTTTCTCAGCACAATGCTCCATGACCCTTGTCATCACAATGCTCCATGTGCTTGTCAGGACAGTGTTCCATGACACATGTCATCAAAATGCACCATGAGCTTGTCATCACAGTGCTCCACAATCTTGTAATCACAATGCTCCATAAACCTTGTCATCACAATGCTCCATGAACTTCCCATCAAAATGTTCTCTCACCACTGATATCACAATGTACATCACTATTCGTCACAATACTCCCTCACCCTTGTCATCATAATGATCCATGACTCCTGTCATCACAATGCTACATGCACTTATCATCACAATGTTCGATAACCCCAGACATCACAATGTTTCATAATCCCGGTCATCAAAATGTTCAATGACACTTTTCTTCAAATTGCTCCATGACCCTGTCATCACAATGCTCCCTGCCCTACTCAACACAATGCACAACGCCTTTGTCATCAAAATGCTCCATGACCTTTGTCATCACAAAGATCCATGACCCTTGGCATCACAATGCTCCATGTCATTGTCATCACAATGCTCCATGAATTCTCTAATCACATTGCTCCATGCCCTTGTCATCACAAAGCTCCATGACTCATGTCATCAGAATATTCCATGGCCTTCTCATCACAATGCTCCATGCCCTTGCCATTCCAATGCTCCATTACCCCTCTCATTACAATGCTCCATGACCCCTAAAATCACAATGTTCCATGGCCTTTTCATAACAAGGCTCCATGACCTTTCTCATCACAATGCTCCATGACACATGTAATCACAATGCTCCATGCCCCTTTTCATCTCAATGTTCCATGAACCCTGTCATTACAGTGCACCATGCCCATCATCATAATGTTTCATGCTATTGTCATCACAGTGAAATCAAAATGCTCCATGACCTCTGTCATAACAATGCTCCAAACCCTTGTGATCACAATATTCCATAACACTTGTCATCCCAATGCCCCATGACACTCGTCATCACAATTATCCATTGACTTCTCATCACAAAGCTCCATGCCATTGTCATCACAATGCTCCATGATCCCTACATCACAGTGCTCTGTGAATCCAGTCATCACAATGCTTCATAACATTTGTCATCACAATGGACCATGCCCGTGTTATCACAAGGCTGTGTTACCTTTGTAACCACAATGCTTCATGAACTTTTCATCACAATGCTCCGTGACTCTTGTCATCACAATGCTCCATTCGTTTGTCAGAAAAATGCTCCATGACCCTTGTCATCGCAATGTGCCACGCGCTTTTCATCACAACGGTCCACAAATTTGTCATCGCAATGCCCCAGAAACCATATAATCACAATGCTCCATGACATTCTCATCACAGTGCTCCATTACACCTGTCATGACAATGCTCCATGACACCTGCCATCACAATGTTCTACAGCCTTGTTATTAAAAGGCTCCCTGACACTTGTCATCACAATGCTCCAAGACACCTGTAATCACAATACTCCATGCCCTTGTCATCACAAAGCTCCATGACACATGTCATCAGAATATTCCATGGCCTTCTCATCAAAATGCTCCATTCCCTTGTCATCACAGTGCTCCAAGACCCCTGTAATCACAATGCTCCTTGCCCCTTTTCATCTCAATGCTCCATGAACCCTGTCATCACAATGTGTCATGCCCATCATCATAATGCTTCCGGCTATTGTCAGCACAATGAAATCAAAATTCTCCATGACCTCTGTCATCACAATGCTCCATGACCCCTGTCATCACAATACTCCGTGAACATTTTCAGTCCAATACTCCATGACCCTTGTCATAACAATGATTCATGCCCTTGTCATCCCAATGCTCCATGAACCCTGTATTCACAATGCTCCATGACTCTTGTCATCACAGAGCTCCATGACACCTGTCTTCACAATGCTCCAGGCCTTTGTCAGCAAAGTTCTACATGACCTTCTCATTACAATGCTCTATGTGCTTGTCATCACAATGCTCCAAGACCCCTGTAATCACAATGCTCCATGCCCTTTTCCATCTCAATGCTCCATGAACCCAGTCATCACAATGCACCATGCCCATCAACATAATGCTTCAGGCTATTGTCATTACAGTGAATTCAAAATTCTCCATGACCTCTGTCATCACAATCTTCCAAACCCTTGTGATCACAATGTTCCATAACACTTATCATCACAACACCCCATGACGATCATCATCACAATTATCCATGGTCTTCGCATCACCATGCTCCATGATCTTTGTCATCACAATGCTCAATACACTTGTAATCACAATGCTCCCTGACTCTTGTCGTCAGTATGCTCCTTGAACACTGTCATGACAAGGCTCCATGCCTTTTTTATCACAATGATCCATGCCCTTTTCATCACAATGCTCCAAGACCCCTGTAACCAAAATGCTCCATGCCTTTGTCATCACAAAGCTCCATGATGCATGTAATCATAATGCTCCATGGCCTTCTCCTCACAGTGCTCCGTGTCCTTGTCATCACAATGCTCAATGAAATCTCTCATCACATTGCTCCATGCCCTTGTCATTACAATCCTCTGTTACGCATGTATCACAGTGTTCCGTGCCCTTGTCATCACAGTGCTCCATGCCCACTCTCATCACAATAATCCATGAAATATTTCAGACCAATGCTCAATGACCTTCTAATCACAATGCTCCATTACCTCTGTCATAACAAAGCTCCATGACGCCTACCATCACAATGTTTCACGGCCTTGTCATCACAATGCTCAATGTCCCTTGTCAGCACAATGCTCCAAGACACCTGTCATCAAAATGCTCATTGATTTTGGCATAACAAAGCTCCATGACACATGCCATCAGAAGGTTCCATGGCCTTCTCATCACAATGTTCCATGCCCTTGTCATCACAATTCTCCAAGACCCTTGTAATCACAATGGTCATTTCCCTTTTTCATCTCAATGCTCCATGAACCCTGTCATCACAATGCACCATGCACAATATCATAATTCTTCAGGATATTGTCATTAAAATGAAATCAAAATTCTCCATGACCTCTGTCATCATAATGCTCCAAACCCTTGTGATCACAATGTTCCATAACTCTTATCATCACAACACCCCATTACGCTCATCATCACAATTATCCATGGTATTCTCATCACAATGCTCCATGATCTTTGTCATCACAATGCTCAATAAACTTGTCAACACAATGCTCGCTGACACTTGTCCTCAGAATGCTCCTTGAACCCTGTCATGACAAGGCTCCATGCCTTTTTCATCACAGTGATCCATGCCCTTTTCATCACAATGCTCCAAGACTCCTGTAATCACAATGCTCCATGCCCTTGTCATCACAATGCTCCAAGACCCCTGTAATCACAATGCTCCATGCCTCTTTTCATCAGAATGCTCCATGAGACTTGTCATCACAATTCTCCATGGTCATCTCATCACAGTGCTCCAGGACCTTTTCATCACCATGCTCCATTCCCTTGTCATCACAATGCTCCATGACAACTGTCATCACAATAATCCATGAACAGTTTCAGCCGAATGCTCCATGACATTCTCATTACAATGCTCCATGACCAATATCATCACAATGCTCCATGACCTCGGTCATCACAACACTCCATGACACCTGACAACACAATGATCCAAGACTCTTGTCATCACAATGCTCCATTCCCTAGGCATCACAATGCTCCATGACTCCTGTCATCACAATACTCCATGAACATTTTCAGCCCAGTTCTCCATGACACTTGTCATCACAATGGTCCATGTCCGTCTCATCCCAATGTAACATGACCACTGTATTCACATTGCTCCTTGTCCCTTGTCATCACAGAGCTCCATGACACCTGTGATCACAATGCTTCATGCCTTTGTCAGCAAAATGCTATATGACCTTGTCATTACAAAGCTCTATATGCTTGTCAACAAAATACTCTATAACCATTGTCATCACAATCCTCCATGAACCTTGGGAACACATTGCTTCATGCCCTTGTCATCACAATATTCCATGCTCCTTGAAATAAAAAAGATCCAGGACCTCTGTCATCACAATGTTCCAAACCCTTGTGATCACAAAGTTCCATAACACTTGTCATCACAACGCTCCATGATGCCTGTCATCACAATGCTCCATGCCGTTTTCTTCACAATGCTCCATGACCTTTGTCATCAGAATTCTCAATACACTTGTGATCACAATGCTCCCTGACACTTGTCTTCAGAATGCTCCTTGAACCCTGTCACGAAATGGCTCCATGCATTTTTCATCACGATGCCCCATGCCATTTTCATCACAATGCTCCATGCCATTGTCATCAAAATACTCCACAAGCTTGTCATCCGAATGCTCCATGAACTTTGTACTCACAATTCTCCATGCACTTGTCAGCACAATGCTCCCTGACACTTGTCATCACAATGCTCCAAGACATTGTCATCACAATGCTCCATTACCTTTGTCATCAGAATCCTCCATGACATTTGGCATCACAATGCTCCATGCCATTGTCATCACAATGGGCCATTACATATGTCATCACAATGCTCCCTGACAGCTGTCTTCACAATACTGCATTACCTGTACATCACAATGTTCCATGACCTTGTCTTTACAATGTGCCATTCCGACAATCGTCGCAATAATCCATGAAACTTATTAGACCAATGCTCCCTGCACTTGTCATCACAATGCTCCATGCCCTTCTTATCACAATGTTCCAAGACCCCTGCAATCAGAATGCTCCATACCCCTTTTCATCAGTATGCTCCATGAGACTTGTCATCACAAGGCCCCATGGTTTTCTCATCACAATGCTCCAGGAACTTGTCATCACATTGCTTCACGACCTTGTCATGAAAATTCTCAATTTCTCTTGTCATCATAATGCTCCAAGGACTAGTAATCACAATGCTCCATTATGTTTCTCATCACAATCCTCCATTACATTTGGCATCACAATGGTCCTTGCCATTGTCATCTCAATGGACCATGACATATGTCATCACAATGATCCATGACACCTGTCTTCACAATACTCCATGACTTTCTCATCACAATGATCCATGCCCTTGTCATCAAAATGCACCATGTCCAGTGTCATCACAATAATCTATGAAAATTGTCAGACCAATGCTCCATGCCCTTGTTATCACAATGCTCCATGACCCCTGTCATCACAATGCTCCATGACTCCAGTCATCACAATGCTTCATAACGTTTGTCATCACAACGGTCCATGTCCGCGTCATCACAAGGCTCTGTGACCTTTGTAACAACAATGCTCCATGCGTTTGTAAGAACAATGCTCCATGACCCTTGTCATCAAAATGTGCCACGTGCTTTTCATCACAATAATCGACAACCTTGTCATCACTATGCTCCATATACCCTGTAATCACAATGCTCCATGCACTTCTCATCCAAATGCTCTCTCACCTGAGATATCACAATGTTCCATCACTAATCATCACAATCCTCCCTCAACCCTGTAATCACAATATTCCATGACCCCTGTCATCACAATGCTACCTCCACTTATCAGCACAGTGTTCCATGACCACTGACATCCTAATGTTCCATAACCACTGTTATCAAAATGCTCCATGACCCTTTTCATCCAAAAGCTCCATGACACCTGGCATCACAATGTTCTATAACCCCTGTCATCAAAATGTTCCATTACACTTTTCATCAAATTGCTACATGACCCTGTCATCAAAATGCCTCCTGGCCTTCTCATCACAATGCACCACACCCTTGTCCTAAAAATGCTCCATGACATTTGTCATCACAAACCTCCATGACCCTTTGCATCACAGTGCTCCATGTCCTTGTCATCACAATGCTCGATGTTATTGTCATCACAATGCTCCATGCCCTTGTCATTACAATCCTCCATGACCCATGTATCACAGTGTTCCGTGCCAATGTCATCACAAAGCACCATGCCCACTCTCAAACAATAAACCTTGAAACATTTCAGACCAATGCTCAATGCCCTTCTCATCACAATGCTCCATTACCTCTCTCATAACAATGCTCAATGACCCCTGCCATTAAAATGTTCCACGGCCTTGTCATCACAAGGCTTCATGACGCATGTCATCAGAATGTCCCATAGCCTTCTCATCACAATGCTCCATGCCCTTGTCATCACAATGCTCCAAGACCCCTGTAATCACAATGCTCCATGCCCCTTTTCATCTAAATGATCCATGAACCCTGTCCTTACAATGCACCATGCCCATCATCATAATGTTTAATGCTGTTGTCATCACAATGAAATCAAAATGCTCCATGACATGTTTCATCATAATGCTCCAAACACTTGTTATCACAATGTTCCATAACACTTGTCATCACAACACCCCATGATGCTCATCATCACAATTATCCATGGTCTTCTCATCACAATGCTCCATGAACTTTTTCATCACAATGCTCAATACACTTGTAATCACCATTCTCCCTGACACTTGTCGTCAGTATGCTCCTTGAACCCTGTCATGACATGGCTCCATGCCTTTTTCATCAGAGTGATCCATGCCCTTTTCATCACAATGCTCCAAGACCCCTGTAATCACAATGCTCCATGCCTTTGTCATCACAAAGCTCCATGACGCATGTCATCAGAATGCTCTATGGCCTTCTCATCACAATGCTCCATGCCCTTGTCATCACAATGCTCCAAGACCACAGTAATCGCAATGCTCCATGCCCCTTTTCATCAGAATGCTCCATGAGACTTGTCATCACAGGTCTCCATGATCTTCTCATCACAATGCTCCAGGACCTTGCAATCACCATGCTCCATTCCCTTGCCATCACAATGGTCCATGACCCCTGTCATCACAATAATCCATGAACATTTTCAGCCCAGTGTTCTACGACCTATTCATCTCAATGCTCCATGGCCAATATCATCACAATGCTCCATGACCACTGTCATCACAACACTCCATGACACCTGACAACACAATGATCCAGGACTCTTTTCATCACAATGCTCCAATCCCTAGTCATCACAATGCTCCATGACCCCTGTCATCACTACACTCCATGAACATTTTCAGCCCAGTGCTCCATGACCCTTGTCATCACAATGATCCATGCACTTGTCAACCCAATGCTCCATGACCACTGTATTCAAAATGCTCCGTGACGCATGTCATCACAGTGCTCCAAGACACGTGTCATCACAATGCTCAATTCCTTTGACAGGAAAATGCTACATGACCTTGTCATTACAATGCTCTATGCACTTGTCATCACAATACTCCAATACTATTTTCATCACAATCCTCCATGAACCATGGAATCACATTGCTTCATGCCCTTGTCATCACAATGCTCCATGCTCCTTGAAATCAAAATGATCCATGACCTCTGTCATCAAAATTCTCCAAACTCTTGTGATCACAATGTTCCATAACACTTGTCATCCCAATGTTCCATGCTGCCTGTCATCACAATACTCCATGCCCTTGTCATCACAGTGCTCCATGACCTTTGTCATCACAATTATCAATACACTTGTCATCACAATGCTCCCTGGCACTTGTCGTCAGAATGCTCCTTGAACCCTGTCACGAAAAGGCTCTATGCCTTTTTCATCACAATGCCCCATGCCATTTTCATCACAATGCCCCATGCCATTTTCATCACAATGCTCCATGACATTGTCATCAATACACACCACAAGCTTGTCATCAGAATGCTCCATGACCCTTGTCATCACAATTCTCCATGCACTTTTCAGCAAAATGCTCCCGGACCCTTGTCATCACAATGCTCCAAGCCGTTGTCATCACAATGCTCCATTACCTTTGTCATCAGAATCCTCCATGACACTTGGCATCACAATGCTCCATGCCATTGTCATCACAATGGGCCATTACATATGTCATCGCAATGCTCCCTGACAACTGCCTTCACAATACTGCATGACCTGGTCATCACAATGCTCCATGCCCTTGTCGTCACAATGTGCCTTTCCAAATGTCATCACTATAATCCATGAAACTTATAGGACCAATGCTCAATGTCCTTGTCATCACAGTGCTCCATTCCCTTGTTATCACAATGCTCCATGTCTTTGTCGTAACAATGCTCCATGACCATTGTCATCACACAGTGCCACGTGCATTTCATCACAACGGTCCACATCCTTGTCATTGAAATCCTCCATAAACATCGTAATCACAATGGTCCATGCACTTCTCATCAAAAAGCTCTATCACCAGAGATATCACAATGTTCCATCACTAGTCATCCCAATACTCCCTCACCCCTGAAATCACAATGTTCCATGACCCTGTCATCACAATACTCCATGAACATTTTCAGCCCAATTCTCCATGACCATTGTCATCACAATGTTCCATGCCCTTGTCATCACAAAGCTCCATGACACATGTCATTACAATGTTCCTTGGCCTACTCCTCACAAGGCTCCATGCCCTTGTCATCACAATGCTCCAAGACCCATGTAATCACAATGCTCCATGCCCTTTTTCATGTCAATGCTCCATGAACCCTCTCATCACAATGCACCATGCCCATCATCATAATGCTTCAGACTATTGTCATCACAATGAAATCAAAATGCTCCATGACCTCTGTCATCATAATGCTCCAAACCCTTGTTATCACAATGTTCCATAACACTTATCATCACAATACCCCATGACGCTCATCATCACAATTATGCATGGATTCTCATCACAATGCTCCATGATCTTTGTCATCACAATGATCAATACACTTGTCATCACAATGCTCCCTGACACTTGTCATCAGTATGCTCCTTGAACCATGTCATGACAAGGCTCCATGCCTTTTTCATCACAATGGTACATGCCCTTTTCATCACAATGCTCCAAGATCCCTGTAATCACAATGCTCCATGCACTTGTCATCACGAAATTCCATGATGCATGTCATCAGAATGATCCATGGCCTTCCAATCACAATGCTCCATGCCCTTGTCATCACAGTGTTAAAAGACTCCTGTAATCAAAATGCTCCATGCCCCTTTTCATCGGAATGCTCCAGGAGACTTGTCATCAGAAGTCTCCATGGATTTCTCATCACAATGCTCCAGGAACTTGTCATCACCATGCTCCATTCCCTTGTCATCACAATGCTCCATGACCCCTGTCATCACAATACTCCATGAACATTTTCAGCCCAATGATCCATGACCTACTCATGACAATTCTCCATGACCAATATCATCACAATGCTCCATGGACACTGTCATAGCAACACTTCCTAACACCTGACAACACAATGATACGGGACTCTTGTCATTACAATGCTCCATTCCCTAGTCATCACAATGCTCCATGACCCCTGTCATTACAATACTCCATGAACATTTTCAGCCCAATGCTCCATGACCCTTGTCATCAAAATGATCCATGCCCTTGTCATCGCAATGCTCCATGACCCCTGTATTCACAATGTTCCGTGACACTTGTCATCACAGTGCTCCATGACACCTGTCATCACAATGCTCCATGCCTTTGAAAGCAAAATGCTACATGACCTTGTCATTACAATGCTCTATGTGCTTGTCATCACAATACTCCACTACTATTTTCATCACAATCCTCCATGAACCTTGGGATCACATTGCATCATGCCATTGTCATCACAATGCTCCATGCTCCTTGAAGTCAAAATGATCCTTGACCTCTGTCATTGCAGTGCTCCAAACACTTGTGATCACAATATTCCATAACAATTGTCATCACAACTCTCCCTTATGCCTGTCATCACAATACTCCATGCCGTTTTCATCACAATGCTCCATGACCTTTGTCATCACAATTCTCTATACACTTGTCATCACAATGCTCCCTGACACTTGTCGACAGAATGCTCCTTGATCCCTGTCTCAAAAGGGTTCCATGCCATTGTCATTACAATGCCCCATTCCGTTTTCATCACAATGCTCCATGCCGTTGTCATCAAAACACAACACAAGCTTGTCATCAGAATGCTCCATGACCCTTGTCATCACAATTCTCCATGCACTTGTCAGCACAATGCTCCCTGACCCTTGTCATCACAATGCTCCAAGCCATTGTCATCACAATGCTCCATTAACTTTGTCATCAGAATCCTCCATGACACTTGGCATCACAATGCTTCATGCCCTTGTCATCACAATGTACCATTCCAACTGTCATCGCAATAAACCATGAAAGTTATTAGACTAATGCTCCATGCCCTTGTCATCACAATGCTCCATGCCCTTGTTATCACAATGCTCCATGACCCCTGTCATCACAATGCTCTGTGACTCCAGTCATCACAATGCTGCATGACCTTTGTCATCACAGTTCTCCAAGCCCTGTCATCAACAGACACTGTGACCTTTTTAACCACAATGCTCCATGAACTTTTCATCACAATGCAATTTGACCCTTGTCATCACAATGCTCTATGACTTTCTCAGCACAATGCTGAATGATCCTTGTCATCACGATGCTCCATGAGCTTGTCAGCACAATGCTCCATGACACATATCATCACAATGCACCATTCGCTTGTCATCACAATGCTCCACAATCTTGTCATCGCAATGCTCCATAAACTTTGTCATCACAATGCTCCATGCACTTCTCGTCAAAATGCTCTCTCACCACTGATATCACAGTGTTACATCACTATTCGTCACAATACTCCCTCTTCCGTGTCATCATAATGTTCCATGATTCCTGTCCTCACAATGGTACATGCACTTATCATCACAATGTTCGATGACCCCTGACATCACAATGTTCCATAACACCTGTCATGAAAATGCTCCACGACCCTTTTCATGAAAATGCTCCATGACACCGGACATCACAATATTCCATAACCCCTGTCATCCAAATGTTCCATGACGGTTTTCATCAAATTGCTCCATGACCCTGTCATCACAATGCTCCCTGCCCTTATCATCACAATGCACAACGCCCTTGACATCAAAATGCTCCATGACATTTGTCATCACAAAGATCCATGACCCTTGGCATCACAATGCTCCATGACATTGTCATCACAATGCTCCATGAACACTCTCATCACATTGCTCCATGCCCTTGCCATCACAATTCACCATGACACATGTCATCAGAATGCTCCATGGCCTTCTCATCACAGTGTTCCATGCCCTTGCCATCACAATGATCCATTACCCATGTCATAACAATGCTCCATGACACATATCATCACAATGCACCATTCGCTTGTCATCACAATGCTCCACAATCTTGTCATCGCAATGCTCCATAAACTTTGTCATCACAATGCTCCATGCACTTCTCGTCAAAATGCTCTCTCACCACTGATATCACAGTGTTACATCACTATTCGTCACAATACTCCCTCTTCCGTGTCATCATAATGTTCCATGATTCCTGTCCTCACAATGGTACATGCACTTATCATCACAATGTTCGATGACCCCTGACATCACAATGTTCCATAACACCTGTCATGAAAATGCTCCACGACCCTTTTCATGAAAATGCTCCATGACACCGGACATCACAATATTCCATAACCCCTGTCATCCAAATGTTCCATGACGGTTTTCATCAAATTGCTCCATGACCCTGTCATCACAATGCTCCCTGCCCTTATCATCACAATGCACAACGCCCTTGACATCAAAATGCTCCATGACATTTGTCATCACAAAGATCCATGACCCTTGGCATCACAATGCTCCATGTCATTGTCATCACAATGCTCCATGAACACTCTCATCACATTGCTCCATGCCCTTGCCATCACAATTCACCATGACACATGTCATCAGAATGCTCCATGGCCTTCTCATCACAGTGTTCCATGCCCTTGCCATCACAATGATCCATTACCCATGTCATAACAATGCTCCATGATCCCTGCCATCACGATGTTCCATTGACTTGTCATCACAAGGCTCCATGACCCTTCTCATCACAATGCTTCAAGACCCCTGTAATCACAATGCTCTATGCCCCTTTTCATCTCAATTATCCATGAACACTGTCATCACAATGCACCATGCCCATCATCGAAATGCTTCATGCCATTGTCATCACAATGAAATCAAAATGCTCCATGACCTCTGTCATAACAATGCTCCAAACCCTTGTGATCAGAATATTCCATAACACTTTTCATCACAATGCCCCATGACACACGTCATCACAGTTATCCATGGATTTTTCATCACAATGCTCCATGACATTTGTCATCAAAATGGTCAATACCCTTGTCATCAAAATGCTCCCTGACACTTGTTGTCTGTATGCTCCTTGAACCCTGTCATGACAAGGCTCCATGCCTTTTTCATCACAATGATCCATGCCCTTTTCATCACAATGCTCCAAAAACCCTGTAATCACAATGTCCCATGCACTTGTCATCACAAATCTAAATGACACATGTCATTAGAATGCTCCTTCCCTCCTCCTCACAATGCTCCATGCCCTAGTCATCACAATGTTCCAAGACCCCTGTAATCACAATGGTCCATGCCCCTTTTCATCAGTATGCTCCATGAAATTTGTCATCACAAGGCTCCATGGCTTTCTCATCACAATGCTCCAGGACCCTGTCATCACAATGCTTCATGACCTTGTCATGAAAATTCTCATTGGCCCTTGTCATCATAATGCTCCAAGCCCTAGTCATCAAAATGCTCCATTATATTTGTCATCACAATCCTCCATTACATTTGGCATCACAATGCTCCCTGCCATTGTTATCGCAATGGACCATGACATATGACATCACAATGCTCCCTGACTCTTGTCTTCACAATACTCCATGACCTTCTCATCAGTATGACCCATGCCCTTGTCATCACAATGTACCATGTCCACTGTCATCAAAATAATCTATGAAACTTGTCAGACCAATGCTCCATGCCCCTGTTATCACAATGCTCCATGCCCTTGTTATCGCAATGCTCCATGACCCCTGTCATCACAATGCTCCCTGACTAAAGTCATCACAATGATACATAACGTTTGTCATCATAACAGTCCATGCCCGCGTCATCACAAGGCTCTGTGACCTTTGTAACCACAATGATCCATGAACTTTTCATTACAATGCTCCGTGACCCTTGTCATCACAATGCTCCATGCCTTTGTCAGAAAAATGCTCCCTGACCCTTGTCATCACAATGTGCCACGCGCTTTTCATCAAAAGGATCCACAAATTTGTCATCGCAATGCTCCATAAATCTTGAGATCATAATGTTCCATGCCCTTCTCATCACAATGCTCCATTACCACTTTCATAACAATGCTCCATGCCCACTGCCATCACCATGTTCCACGCCCTTGTCTTCACAAGGCTCCATGACCCTTGTCATCACAATGCTCCAAGACCCCAGTAATCACAATGCTCCATGCCCTTGTCATCACAAAGCTCCATGACGCATGTCATAAGAATGCTCCATGGCCTTCTCATCACAGTGCTCCATGCCCTTGTCATCACAATGTTCCAAGACCACTGTAATCACAATGCTCCATGCCCCTTTTCATCAGAATGCTCCATGAGACTTGTCATCACAAGTCTCCATGATCTTCTCATCATAGTGCTCAAGGATGTTGTCATCACCATGCTCCATTCCCTTGTCATCACAATGCTCCATGACCCCTGTCATCACAATAATCCATGAACATTTTCAGCCCAATGATACACGACCCACACATCTCAATGCTCCATGGCCAATATCATCACAATGCTCCATGACCACTGTCATCACAACACTCCATGACACCTGACAACATAATGATCCAGGACTCTTGTCATCACAATGCTCCATTCCCTAGTCATCACATTGGTACATGACCCCTGTCATCACTGCACTCCATGAACATTTTCCGCCCAGTGCTCCATGGCCCTTGTCATGACAATGATCCATGGCCTTGTCATCCCAATGCTCCATGACCCCTGTATTCACAATGCTCCGTGAAACTTCTCATCACAGTGCTCCATGACACATGTCATCACAATGCTCCATGCCTTTGTCAGCAAAATGGTACATGACCGTGTCATTTCAATGCTCTATGTGCTTGTCATCACAATACTCCAATACTATTTTCATCACAATCCTCCATGAACCTTGGGATCACATTGCTTCATGCCCTTGTCATCACAATGCTCCATGTTCCTTGAACTCAAAATGATCCATGACCTCTGTCATCACAATCCTCCAAACCCTTGTGATCACAATGTTCCATAACACTTGTCATCACAACGCTCCATGCTGCCTGTCATCACAATATTCCATGCCCTTGTCATCACAATGCTCCATGACCTTTGTCATCACAATTCTCAATACACGTGTCATCACAATGCTCCCTGACACTTGTCGTCAGAATGCTCCTTGAACCCTGTCATGACAAGGCTCCATGCCTTTTCCATAACAATGATCCATGCCCTTTTCATCACAATGCTCCAAGATCCCTGTAATCACAATGCTCCATGCCCCTTTTCATCAGAATGCTCCATGAAATTGTCATCACAAGTCTCCATGTTCTTCTCATTACAAAGCTCGAGGACCTTGTCATCACCATGCCCCATTCCATTGTCATCACAATGCTCCATGACCCCTGTCATCACAATAATCCATGAACATTTTCAGCCCAGTGCTCCACGACCTACTCATCACAATGCTCCATGGCCAATATCACCACAATGCTCCATGACCACTGTCATCACAACAGTCCATGACCATTTTCAGCCCAGTGTTCAATGACCCTTTTCATCACAGTGATCTATGCCCTTGTAATCCCAATGTTCTATGACCCCTGTATTCACAATGCTCCGTGACGCTTGTCCTCACAGTGCTCCATGACACCTGTCATCACAATGCTCCATGCCTTTGTAAGCAAAATGCTACATGACCTTGTCATTACAATGCTCTATGCGCTTGTGATCACAATACTCCATTACCACTGTCATCACAATCCTCCATGATCCTTGGGATCACATAGCTTCATGTCCTTGTCATCACAGTGCTCCATGCACTTGTCATCACAATGCACCATGTCCACTGTCACCACAATAATCTCTGAAAATTGTCAGACAAATTCTACATGCCCCTGTCATCACAATGCTCCATGCCCTTGTCATCAAAAGGCTCCATGACCCCTGTCATCACAATGCTCCTTGACACCAGTCATCACCATGCTTCATAACATTTGTCATCACAGTGGTCCATGCCCGCGTCATCACAAGGCTCTGTGACCTTTGTAACCACAATGCTCCAAGAACTTTTCATCTCAATGCTCTGTGACCCATGTCATCACAATGCTCCATGCCTTTGTCAGAAAAATGCTCCATGACCCTTGTCATCACAATGTGCCGCACGTTTTTCATCACAACGGTCCACAATTTTGTCATCACAATGCTCCATAAAACTTTTAATCACAAAGTTCCATGCCCTTCTCATCACAATGCTCCATTATCCGTGTCATAACAATGCTCCATGACCCCTGCCATCACAATGTTCCACGGTCTTGTCATCACGAGGCTCCATGACACTTGTCATCACAATGTGCCAAGACTCCTGTAATCACAATGCTCCATGCCCTTCTCATCACAAAGCTCTATGACACATGTCATCAGAATGTTCCATGGACTTCTCATCAAAATGATCCAGGCCCTGGTCATCACAATGCCCCAAGACCACTGTAATCACCATGCTCCATGCCCCTTTACATCTCAATGCTCCATGAACCCTGTCATCACAATGCATCATGCCCATCATCATAATGCTTCCGGCTATTGTCAGCAACATGAAATCAAAATTCTCCATGACTTCTGTCATCAAAATTCTCCATGACCCCTGTCATCACAATACTCCATGAACATTTTCAGCCTAGTGATCCTTGCCCTTTTCAACCCAATGCTCCATCACCCCTGTATTCACAGTGCTCCATGACGCTTGTCATCACAGTGCTCCATGACACCTGTCATCACAATGCTTCATGCCCATGTCATCACAATGCGCCATTCCAACTGTCATCGCAGTAATCAATGAAACTTATTAGACCAATGCTCCATGCCCTTGTCATCACAATGCTCCATGCCCTTGTTATCAGAATGCTCCATGACACCTGTCATGACATTACTCCGTGACTCTAATCATCAAAATGCGCCATGCGCTTGTCATCACAGTGTTCCACAATCTTGTCATCACAATGCACCATAACCCTTGTCTTCACAATGCTCCATGAATTGCTCATCAAAATGCTCTCTCACCAATGATATCACAATATTACATCACTATTAATCACAATACTCCCTCACTCCTGTCATCACAATGTTCCATGACTCCTGTCATCACAATGCTACATGCACTTATCATCACAATGTTCGATGACCCCTGACATTACAATGTTCTATAACACCTGTCATCAAAATGCTCCATGACCCTTTTCATCAAAACGCTCCATGACCCCTGACATCACAGTGTTCCATAACCCCTGTCATCAAAATGTTCCATGACACTTTTCATCAAATTGCTCCATGATCCTTTCATCACAATGCTCCCTGCCCTTCTCATCACAATGCTCAACGCCCTTGTCATCAAAATGCTCCATGACCTTCGTCATCACAATGATCCATGACCCTTGGCATCACAATGCACCATGTCATTGTCATCACAATGCTCTATGAACGCTGTCATCACACTGCTCCATGCCCTTGTAATCACAGAGCTCCATGACGCATGTCATCATAATGCTCCATGGCCTTCTCAACACAATGCTCCATGAACCCTGCCATCACGATGTTCCATTGCCTTGTCATCACAAGGCTCCATGACCCTTCCATCACAATGATCCAAGACACCTGTAATCACAATGCTCCATGCCCGTTTTCTTCTCAAAGATCCATGAACCCTGTCATCACAATGCACCATGCCCATCATGATAATTCTTCATGCTGTTGTCATCACAATGAAATCAAAATGCTCCATGACCTCTGTCATAACAATGCTCCAAATCCTTGTGGTCACAATATTCAATAACACTTGTCCTCATAATGCCCCATGATGCTTGTCATCACAATTATCCATGGTTTTCTCATCACAATGCTCCATGACCTTTGTCACCACAATGCTCAATACACTTGTCATCAAAATACTCCCTGACACTTGTTGTCTGTATGCTCCTTGAACCCTGTCATGACAAGGCTCCATGGTTTTTCATCACAATGATCCATGCCCTTTTCATCAAAATGCTCCATTACACCTGTCATGACAATGCTCCCTGCCATTCTCCTCACAATGCACAACGCCCTTGTCATCAAAATGCTCCATGACCATTGTCATCACAAAGATCCATCACTCTTGGCATCACAATGCTCCATGTCATTGTAATCACAATTTTCCATGATCACTTTCATGACAGTGCTCCATGCCCTTCTCGTCACAAAGCTCCAGGACGCAGGTTATTGGAATGCTCCATGGCTTTCTCATCACAGTGCTCCATACCCTTGCCATCACAATGCTCCATTACACCTGTCATGACAATGCTCCATGACCACTGCCATCACGATGTTCCATGGCCTTTTCATAACAAGGTTCCTTGACCCTTCTCATCACAATGCTCCAAGACCCCTGTAATCACAATGCTCCACGTCCTTTTTCATCTCAATGCTCCATGAACCCTGTCATCAAAATGCACCATGCCCATCATCATAATGCTTCATGCTATTGTCATCAAAATGAAATCAAAATGAATCATGCCCTCTCTCATCACAATGCACCAAGCCCTTGTGATCACAATGTTCCATAACACTTGTCATCACAACGCTCCATGATGGCTGTCATCACAATACTCCATGCCCTTTTCATCACAATGCTCCATGACCTTTGTTATCACAATTCTCAATACACTTGCCATCACAATGCTCCCTGTCACTTGTCTTCAGAATGCTCCTTGAACCGTGTCATGAAAAGGCTCCATGCCTTTTTCATCTCAATGCCCCATGCCGTTTTCATCACAATGCAACATGCCATTTTCATCAAAATACTCCACAAACTTGTCATCAGAATGCTCCATGACCTTTGTCATCACAATTCTCCATGCACTTGTCAGCCCAATACTCCCTGACCATTGTCATCACAATGCGCCAAGCCATTGTCATCACAATGCTCCATTACGTTTCTCATCAGAATCCTCCATGACACTTGGCATCAGAATGCTCCATTCCATTGTCATTACAAAGGGCCATTACATGTGTCATTACAATGCTACCTGACACCTGTCTTCACAATACTCCATGACCTGGTCATCACAATGCTCCAAGCCCTTGTCATCACAATGCGCCATTCGAACTCTCATCGCAATAATGCATGAAACCAATTAGACCAATGCTCCATGCCCTTCTCATCACAATGCTCCTTGCCCTTCTTATCACAATGCTCCATGACCCCTGTCATCACAATGCTCCTTGACTCCAGTCATCACAATGCTTCATGAACTTTGTCATCACAGTGGTCCATGCCCTAGTCATCAACAGTCTCTGAGACCTTTTTAACCACAATGCTCCGTGAAGTTTTCATCACAATGCTCTTTGACCCTTGTCATCACAATGCTCTATGCCTTTCTCAGCACAATGCTCCATGACCCTTGTCATCACAGTGCTCCATATGCATGTCAGCACAATGCTCCATGACACGTCATCACAATTTGCCATGCGCTTGTCTTCAGAGTGCTCCACAATCTTGTCATCACAATGCTCCATAAACATTGTCTTCACAATGTTCCATGCACTTCTCATCAAAAGGCTCTCTCACTACTTATATCACAATATTACAACACTATTCATCAAAATACACCCTCACCCCTGTCATCTCAATGTTCCCTGACTCCTGTCATCACAATGCTACATTCAATTATCATCACAATGTTCGATGACCCCTGACATCACATTGTTCCATAACCCCTGTCATCAAAATGCTCTATGACACTTTTGATCAAAATGCTCCATGATCCCTGATATGACAATGCTCCATGACCCCTGTCATCCAATGCTCCATGCTCCTTGAAATCAAAATGATCCATGAAGTCTGTCATCACAATGCTCCAAACACTTGAGATCACAATGTTCCATAACACTTTTCATCACAACGCTCCATGATGCCTGATATCACAATACTCCATGCATTTCATTACAATGCTCCATGACTTTTGTCATCACAATTCTCAATACACTTGTCATCACAATGCTCCCTGACATTTGTCGTCAGAATGCTACTTGAACACTGTCACGAAAAGGCTCCATGAATTTTCGATCACAATGCTCCATGCCGTTGTCATCACAATGCTCCACAAGTTTTCATCAGAATGCTCCATGACCCTTGTCATCACAATTCTCCATGCACTTGTCAGCACAATGCTCCCTGACCCATGTCATCACAATGCTCCAAGCCATTGTTATCACAATGCTCCATTAACTTTGTCATCAGAATCCTCCATGACACCTGGCATCACAATGCTCCATGTCATTGTCATCACAATGGGCCATTACATATGTCATCACAATGCTCTCTGACACCTGTCTTCACAATACTGCATGACCTGGTCATCACAATGCTCCATGCCCTTGTCATCACACTGCGCCATTCCAACTGTCATTGCAATAATCCATGAAACTTATTAGAGCAATGCTCCATGCCCTATTAATCACAATGCTCCATTCCCTTGTTATCACAATGCTCCATGACCCCTGTCATCACAATACTCCATGACTCCATTCATCACAATGCTTCATGACCTTTGTTAACACAATGGTCCATGCCCTCGTCATCAACAGTCTCTGTGACCATTTTAACCACAATGCTCCATGAACTTTTCATCACAATGCTCTTTAACCCTTGTCATCACAATGCTCTATTCCTTTCTCTGCACAATGCTCCATGACCCTTTTCATCACAATGCTCCATGCGCTTGTCAGCACAATGCTCCATGACACATGTCATCACAATGCGCCATGCGCTTGTCATCACAGTGCTCCACAATCTTGTCATCACAATGCTCCATAACACTTGTCTTCACAATGCTCCATGCATTTCTCATCAAAATGCTCTCTCACCACTGATATCACAATGTTACATCACTATTTATCAAAATACTCCCTCCCGCCTGTCATCACAATGCTCCATGACTCCTGTCATCACAATGCTACATGCACTTATCATCACAATGTTCGATGACCGCTGACATCACAATGTTCCATAACCCCTGTCATCAAAATGCTCCATGACCCTTTTCATCAAAATGCTCCATGACCGCTGACATCACCATGTTCCCTAACCCCTGTCATCAAATGTTCCATGACGCTTTTCATCAAATTGCTCCATGACTCTGTCATCACAATGCTCCCTGCCCTTCTCGTCACATTGCACAACGCCCTTGTCATCAAAATGCTCCATGACATTTGTCATCACAAAGATCCATGACTCTTGGCATCACAATGCTCCATGTCATTGTCATCGCAAAGATCCATGATCGCTCTCATCACATTGCTCCATGCCCTTGTCATAACAAAGCTCCATGACGCATGTCATCAGAGTGCTCCATGGCCTTCTCATCACAGTGCTCCATGCCCTTGCCATCACAATGCTCAATTACACCTGTCATAACAATGCTCCATGACACATGCCATCACGATGTTCCATGGCCTAGTCATCACAAGGCTCCATGACCCTCCTCATCACAATGCCCCAAGACCCATGTAATCACAATGCTCCATGTCTCTATTCATCTCAATGCTCCATGAACCCTGTCATCACAATGCACCATGCACATCATCATAATGCTTCAGGCTATTGTCATCACAATGAAATCAAACTGCTCCATGACCTCTGTCATCACAATGCTCCAAATCCCTGTGATCAAAATGTTCCATACCACTTATTATCACAATACCCCATGACGCTCATTATCACAATTATCCATGGTCTTCTCATCGCAATTCTCCATGACTTTTGTCATCACAATCCTCAATACTCTTGTCATAACAATGCTCCCTGACACTTGTCATCAGTATGCTCCTTGAACCCTGTCATGAAAAGTCTCCATGGCCTTCTCATCCCAATGCTCAATGCCCTTGTCATCACAATGCTCCATGACAACTGTAATCACAGTGCTCCATGCTCGTTTTCATCAGAATGTTCCATGAGGCATATCAGCACAAGCCTCCATGGTCTTCTCATCACAATGCTCCTGTACCTTGTCATCACAATTCTACATGACACCTGTCATCACAATACTCCATGAACATTTTCAGCCCAATGCTCAATGCAATTCTCATCAAAATGCTCCAAGACCTTTGTCATCACAATGCTCAATACACTTGTCATCAAAATACTCCCTGACACTTGTTGTCTGTATGCTCCTTGAACTCTGTCATGACAGGGCTCCATGAAATTTTCATCACAATGATCCATGCCCCTTTCATCACAATGCTCCAAGACCACTGTAATGACAAAGCTCCATGCCTTTGTCATCACAATGCTCAATGACGCATTTCATCAGAATGCTCCTTGTCCTTCTCCTCACAATTCTCCATGCGCTTGTCATCACAATGTTCCCAGACCCCTGTAATCACAGTGTTCCATGCCCCTTTTCATCAGAATGCTCCATGAGACTTGTCATCACAAGGCTCCATGGACTTCTCATCACAATGCTCCAGGACCTTTTCATCACAGTTCTCCATTCCCTTGTCATCACAATGCTCCGTGACCCCTGTCATCACAATATTCCATGAAAATTTTCATCCCATTGCTCCATGCCCTTGTCATCACAATACTCCATGCCCTTGTTATCACAATGCTCCATGACCCCTGTCATCACAATGCTCCGTGACTCCAATCATCACAATGATTCATGACCTTTGTCATCACAATGGTCCATGCCCTCATCATCAAGAGTCTCTGTGAACTTTTTAACCACAATGCTCCCTGAACTTTTCATCACAATGCTCTTTGACCCATGTCATCACAATGCTCTATGCCTTTCTCAGCACAATGCTCCATGACACTTTTCATCACAGTGCTCCATGCGCTTGTCAGCACAATGCTCCATGACCTTATCAACACAATGCTCCGTGACTCCTGTCATCAGAATGCTTCATAACATCTGTCATCACAATGATCCATGCCCGTGTCATCACAAGGCTCTGTGACCTTTGTAACCACAGTGCTCCATGAACTTTTCATCACAGTGCTCCGTGACCCTTATCAACACAATGCTCCATGCCTTCGTCAAAACAATGCTCCATGACCCTTGTCATCACAATGTGCCACACGCTTTTCATCACAAACGTCCACAACCATGTCCTCACAGATCTCCATAAACCTTGTAATCACAATGCTCCATGCACTTCTCATCAAAATGCTCTATCACCACTGGTATCAAAATGTTCCATCACTAGTCATCACAATACTCCCTCACCCATGTAATCACAATGTTCCATGAACCCTGTCTTCACAATGCTACATACCCTTATCATCACAAAGTTCCATGACCCCTGAGATCACAATGTTCCATAATCCCTGTCATCAAAATGCTCAATGACCCTTTTCATCCCAAAGCTCCAGGACCCCTGACATCTCAATGATCTATAACCCCTTTCAGCAAAATATCCCATTACACATTTCATCATATTGCTCCATGACCCTGTCATCAAAGTGCTCCCTGCCCTTATTATCACAATGCACCACACACTTGTCATCAAAATGCTCCTTGACCTTTCTCATCACAAAGCTCCACGACTCTTGGAATCACAATGCCCCATCTCATTGTCATCACAATGCTCCATGAACCCTCTGATCACATTGCTCCATGCCCTTGTAATCAAAAAGCTCCATGACACTTGTCATCACAATGCTCGATGCCCTTATGATCACAAGGCTCCATGCCTTTGGCATTACAATCCTCCATGACCCATGTATCACACTGTTCCGTGCCCTTGTCATCACAATGCTCCATGCAACACTCATCACAATAATCCATGAAATATTTCAGACCAATGCTGCATGCACTTCTCATCACAATGCTCCATTACACCTGTCATAACAATGCTCCATGACCCCTGCAATCACAATGTTCCACATCCTTGTCATTCACAAGGCTCCATGACATTTGTCATCACAATGCTCCAAGACCACTGTAATCACAATGCTCCATGCCCTTGTCATCATAAAGCTACATGGCTCATGTCATCAGAATATTGCATGGCCTTCTCATCACAATGATCCATACCCATGTCATCACAATGCTCTAAGACCCTTGTAAACACAATGCTCCATGACCGTTTTCATCTCAATACTCCATGAACCCTATCATCACAATGCACCATGCCCATCGTCATAATGATTCTGGCTATTGTCATCACAGTGAAATCAAAATGCTCCATGAACTCTGTCATCACAATGCTCCAAACCCTTGAGATCACTATGTTCCATAACACTTATGTTCACAACACCCCATGACACTCATCATCACAATTATCCATGGTTTTCTCATCTCAATTGTCCATAACCTTTGTCATCACAATGCTCAATACACATGAAATCCCAATGCTCCCTGACACTTGTCTTCAGTATGCTCCTTGAACCCTGTCATGACAAGGTTCCATGCCTTTATCATCACAGTGATCCATGCCCTTTTCATCACAATGCTCCAAGACCCCTGTAATCACAATGCTCCATGCCCTTGTCATCACAAAACTCCATGACACGTCATCAGAATGCTCCATGGCCATCTCATCACAATGCTCCATGCCCTTGTCATCACAATGTTCGAAGACCCCTGTAAGCGCAATGATCCATGCCCCTTTTCATCAGAATTCTCCATGAGACATGCCATCACAAGTCTCCATGGTCTTCTCATCACAATGCTCCAGGAACTTGTCATCACCTTGCTCCTATTCCTTTTCATCAAAATGCTCCATGACCACTGTAATCACAATACTCCATGAACAATTTCAGCCCAATGCTCCATGACCTTCTCATCGCAATGATCCATGACCAATATCATCACAATGCACCATGACTACTCTCATCACAACACTCCATGACACCTGACAACACAATGATCTGGGACTCTTTTCATCACAATGCCCCATTAACTAGTCATCCCAATGCTCCATGACCCCTGCATTCACAATGCTGTGTGATGCTTTTCATCACAGTGCTCCATGACAACTTTCATCACAATGCTCCATGCCTTTGTCAGCAAATTGCTACATGACCTTTTCATTACAATGCTCTATGCGCTTGTCATCACAATACTCCATTACCATTGTCATCACAATCCTCCATGAACCTTGGGATCACATTGCTTCATGCCCTTGTCATCACAATGCTCCATGCTCCTTGAAATCAAAATGATCCATGACCTCTGTCATCACAATGCTCCAAACCCTTTTGATCACAATGTTCCATAACACATGTCATCAGAACGCTCCATGATGCCGGTCATGAAAATACTCCTTGCCCTTTTCATCACAATGCTCCATGACCTTTGTTATCTCAATTCTCAATACACTTGTCATCACAATGCTCCCTGACACTTGTCGTCAGAATGCTCCTTGAACCCTGTCACGTAAAGGCTCCATGCCTTTTCCATCAAAATGCCCCATGCCATTTTCATCACAATGCTCCATGCCATTGTCATCAAAATACTACACAAGCTTGTCATCAGAATGCTCCATGACCCTTGTCATCACAATTCTCCATGTACCTGAGGGCACAATGCTCCCTGACCCTTGGCATCACAATGCTCCAAGATATTGTCATAACAATGCTCCATTACCTTTGACATCAGAATCCTCCATGACACTTGGCATCACAATGCTCCATGCCATTGTCATCACAATGGGCCATTACATATGTCATCACAATGCTCCCTGACACCTGTCTCCACAATACTGCATGACCTGGTCATCACTATGCTCCATGCCCTTGTCATCACAATGCACCATTCCAATTGTCATCACAATAATCCCTGAAACTTATTAGACCAATGATCCATGCCCTTTTCATCACAATGCTCGATGCCCTTCTTATCACAATGCTCCATGACCCCTGTCATCACAATGCTCCGTGACTCCAGTCATCACAATGCTTCATGACCTTTGTCATCACAATAGTCCATGCCCTCGTCATCAACAGTCTCTGTGACCATTTTAACCACAATGCTCCATGAACTTTTCATCACAATGCTCTTTGACCCTTGTCATCACAATGCTCTATGCCTTTCTCAGCACAATGCTCCATTACCCTTTTCATCACAATGCTCCATGCGCTTTTCAGAACAATGCTCCATGACAAATGTCTTCACAATGCACCATGCGCTTGTCATCACAGTGCGCAACAATCTTGTCATCACAACGCTCCCTAAACTTTGTCATCACAATGCTCCATGCACTTCTCTTCAGAATGCTCTCTCACCACTGATATCACAATGTTACATCACTATTCATCACAATATTCCCTCACCCCTCTCATCACAATGTTCCATGATTCCTGTCATCACAATGCTGCATGCAATTATCATCACAATGTTCGATGACCACTGACATCACAATGTTCCATAACCCCTGTCATCAAAATGCTCCATGACCGTTTTGATCAAAATGCTCCATGATCCCTGATATCACAATGCTCCATGACCTATGTTATCCAATGCTCCATGTTCCCTGAAATCAAAATGATCCATGACGTCTGTCATCACAATGCTCCAAACACTTGTGATCACAATGTTCCATAACACTTGTCATCACAACGCTCCATGATGACTGTTATCACAATACTCCATGCCTTTTCCTTACAATGCTCCATGACTTTTGTCATCACAATTCTCAATACACTTGTCATCACAATGCTCCCTGACACTTGTCGTCAGAATGCTCATTGAACCCTGTCACGAAAAGACTCCATGCCTTTTTCATCACAGTGCCCCATGCCGTTTTCATCACAATGCTCCATGCCGTTGTCATCACAATGCTCCACAAGCTTGTCATCAGAATTCTCCATGACCCTTGTCATCACAATTCTCCATGCACTTCTCAGCACAATGCTCCGTGACCCTTGTCATCACAATGCTCCAAGTCATTGTCATCACAATGCTCCATTAACTTTGTCATCAGAATCCTCCATGACACCTGGCATCACAATGCTCCATGTCATTGTCATCACAATGGGCCATTACATATGTCATCACGATGCTCTCTGACACCTGTCTTCACAATACGGCATGACCTGGTCATCACAATGCTCCATGCCCTTGTCATCACACTGCACCATTCCAACTGTCATTGCAATAATCCATGAAACTTATTAGACCAATGCTCCATGCCTTAGTCATCACAATGCTCCATGCCCTTGTTATCACAAAGCTCCATGACCCCTGTCATCACAATACTCCTTGCCTCCATTCAGCACAATGCTTCATGATATTTGTTAACACAATGGTCCGTGCCCTCGTCATCAACAGTGTCTGTGACCATTTTAACCACAATGCTCCATGAACTTTTCATCACAATGCTCTTTGACCCTTGTCATCACAATGCTCTATGACTTTCTCTGCACAATGCTCCATGACCCTTTTCATCACAATGCTCCATGCGCTTGTCAGCACAGTGCTCCAGGACACATGTCATCATAATGCGCCATGCGCTTTTCATCACAGTGCTCCACAATCTTGTCATCACAATGCTCCATAACGTTTGTCTTCACAATGCTCCATGCATTTCTCATCAAAATGCTCTCTCACCACTGATATCACTATGTTACATCACTATTCATCACAATACTCCCTCACCCCTGTCAAACAATTTTCCATGACTCCTGTCATCACAATGCTACATGCATTTATCATCACAATGTTCGATGACCCCTGACATCACAATGTTCCTTAAACCCTGTCATCAAAATGCTCCATGACCCTTTTCATCAAAATGCTCCATGACCGCTGACATCACAGTGTTCCATAAACCGTGTCATCAGAATATTCCATGACCGACTTCCGGGTAAGATGGTTGAAGAGTAAGACGCGGAGATCACCTTCCTCTCCACGGATACACCAGAAATACAGCTACACGTGGACCAACTCCTACAGAACACCTACTGAATGCTGGCAGAAGACCCCAAACCTCCCAAAAGGCAAGAAACTCCCCACATACCTGGGTAGGGCAAAGCGGAGACTTTCCCGCACAGAGGATCTGTGCCGAGCGGCACTCACCAACCCAAGAGGCTTGTCTGCTCGCCCGCCAGAGCAGGCTGCGCTGGAAGCTGAGTCTCGGGCTTCGGTCAGGGCGCAGGGAGAGGACTGGGGCTGGCGGCGAGAACTCAGCCTGAAGGGGGCTAATGTGCTACAGCTAGCCGGCAGGGAGTCCGGGAAAACTCTGGAGCTGCTGAAGAGGCAAGAGACTTTTTCTTCCCTCTTGGTTTCCTGGTGCACGGGGCGAGGGGATTAAGAGTGCTGTTTAAAGGGGCTCCACAGACAGGCGTGCGTCACGATGGAAAGCAAGGAGCCCAGTGACCTGCGTGGGACACTGGGGCTGCTGCTGCCGCCGCCAAGAAGCCTGTGTGCGAGCGCAGGTCACTGTCCATACTGCCCTGCCAGGAGCCTGTGTAGCCCGCCAGTGCCGGTGTCCCGGGATCCAGGGGCGGCTTCCCTGGCAGAACACACGGTGTGCCTAGGGCTGGTGCAACTTCACGCCGAAATCGGCCGCTGCAGGCTCGCCCTGCACTCCGTGCCCCTCCTTCCCTCCCGGTCTGAGTGAGCCAGAGTCACCGAAGAGGCTGCTCCTTTAACCGTGTCCTGTCTGAGCGAAGAACAGATGCCTTCCGGCGACCTACACGCAGAGGCTGGGCCAAATCCAAAGCTGAGACCCAGGAGCTGTGAGAACAAAGAAGAGAAAGGGAAACCTCTCCCAGCAGCCTCAGAAGCAGCGGATTAAAGCTCCACAATCAACTTGATGTACCCTGCATCTGTGGAATACATGAATAGACAACAAATCATCCCAAATTGAGGAGCCAGGAGTCAGTGCTGTGCCTCTGAGGTGGGAGAGCCAACTTCAGGACACTGGTCCACAAGAGACCTCCCAGCTCCACATAATATCAAACGGCGAAAATCTTCCAGAGATCTCCATCTCAACACCAGCACCCAGCTTCACTCAACGACCAGCAAGCTAAAGTGCTGGACACCCTATGCCAAACAACTAGCAAGACAGAAACACAACGCCACCCATTAGCAGAGAGGTGGCCTAAAATCATAAAAAGTCCGCAGACACCCCAAAACACCAGACGTGGACCTGCCCACCAGAAAGACAAGATCCAGCCTCATCCACCAGAACACAGGCACTAGTACCCTCCACCAGGAAGCCTACACCCACTAAATCAACCTTAGCCACTGGGGACAGACACCAAAAACAACGGGAAATACGAACCTGCAGCCTGCAAAAAGGAGACCCCAAACACTGTAACATAAGCAAAATGAGAAGACAGAAAAACACACAGCAGGAGAAGGAGCAAGATAAAAAACCCACCAGACCTAACAAATGAAGAGGTAATAGGCAGTCTACCTGAAAAAGAATTCAGAATAATGATGGTAAAGATGATCCAAGATTCTATTTCCCAGATCCAAAATCTTGGAAATAGAATAGACAAAATGCAAGAAACAGTTAACAAGGACCTAGAAGAACTAAAGATGAATCAAGCATCAATTAAAAATACAATAATGAAATAAAAAAAATACTCTAGATGGGATCAATAGCAGAATAACTGAGGCAGAAGAACGGATAAGTGAGGTGGAAGATAAAATAGTGGAAATAACTGCTGCAGAGCAAAATAAAGAAAAAAGAATGTAAAGAACAGAGGACAGTCTCAGAGACCTCTGGGACAACATTAAACGCACTAACATTCGAATTATAGGGGTTCCAGAAGTAGAAGAGAAAAAGAAAGGGTCTGAGAAAATATTTGAAGAGATTATAGTTGAAAACTTCCCTAATATGGGAAAGGAAATAGTTAATCAAGTCCAGGAGGCACAGAGAGTCCCATATAGAATAAATCCAAGGAGAAATACGCCAAGACACATATTAATCAAACTGTCAAAAAGTAAACACAAAGAAATCATATTAAAAGCAGCAAGGCAAAAACAACAAATAACACACAAGGGAATCCCCATCAGGATAACAGCTGATCTCTCAGCAGAAACTCTACAAGCCAGAAGGGAGTGGCAGGACATAATTAAAGTGATGAAAGAGAAAAACCTGCAACCAAGATTACTCTACCCAGCAAGGATCTCATTCAGATTTGATGGAGAAATTAAAATGTTTACAGACAAGCAAAAGCTGAGAGAGTTCAGCACCACCAAACCAGCTTTACAACAAATGCTAAAGGAACTTCTCTAGGCAAGAAACACAACAGAAGGAAAAGACCTACAATAACGAACCCAAAATAATTAAGAAAATGGGAATAGGAACAAACATATCGATAATTACCTTAAATGTAAATGGACTAAATGCTCCCACCAAAAGACACAGATTGGCTGAATGGATACAAAAACAAGACCTTTATATATACTTTCTACAAGAGACCCACTTCAGACTTAGAGACACATACAGACTGAAAGTAAAGGGATGGAAAAAGATATTCCATTTAAATGGAAACCAAAAGAAAGCTGGAGTAGCAATTCTCATATCAGACAAAATAGACTTTAAAATAAAGACTACTAGAAGAGACAAAGAAGGACACTACATAATGATCAAGGGATCGATCCAAGAAGAAGATATAACAATTGTAAATATTTATGCACCCAACATAGGAGCAACACAATACATAAGGCAAATGCTAACAGCCATAAAAGGAGAAATCGACAGTAACACAATCATAGTAGGGGACTTTAACACCCCACTTTCACCAATTGACAGATCATCCAAAATGAAAATAAATAAGGAAACACCAGCTTTAAATGACACATTAAACAAGATGGACATAATTGATATTTATAGGATATTCTATCCAAAAACAACAGAATACACATTTTTCTCAAGTGCTCATGGAATATTCTCCAGGATAGATCATATCTTGGGTCACAAATCAAGCCTTGGTAAATATAAGAAAATTGAAATTGTATCAAGTATCTTTTCCGACCACAATGCTATGAGACTTGATATCAATTACAGGCATAGAGCTGTAAAAATACAAACACATGGAGGCTAAACAATACAGTACATAATAACGAAGTGATTACTGAAGAAATCAAAGAGGAAATTAAAAAAAATATATAGAAACAAATGACAATGAACACACGACGACGCAAAACCTATGGGATGCAGCAAAAGCAGTTCTAAGAGGGAAGTTTATAGCAATACAATCCCACCTTAAGAAACAGGAAACATCTCGAATAAACAACCGAACCTTGCACCTAAAGCAATTAGAGAAAGAAGAACAAAAACATCCCAAAGTTAGCAGAAGGAAAGAAATCATAAAAATCAGATCAGAAATAAATGAAAAAGAAATGAAGGAAACGATAGTAAAGATCAATAAAACTAAAAGCTGGTTCTTTGAGAAGATAAACAAAATTGATAAACCATTAGCCAGACTCATCAAGAAAAAAAGGGAGAAGACTCAAATCAATAGAATTAGAAATGAAAAAGGAGAAATAACAACTGACACTGCAGAAATACAAAAGATCATGAGAGATTACTACAAGCAACTCTATGCCAATAAAATGGACAACCTGGAAGAAATGGAAAAAAATCTTAGAAATGCACAACCTGCCAAGACTGAATCAGGAAGAAATAGAAAATATGAACAGACCAATCACAAGCACTGAAATTGAAACTGTGATAAAAAATCTTCCAACAAACAAAAGCCCAGGACCAGATGGCTTCACAGGCGAATTCTATCAAGCATTAAGAGAAGAGCTAACACCTATCCTTCTCAAACTCTTCCAAAATATAGCAGAGGGAGGAACACTCCCAAACTCATTCTACGAGACCACCATCACCTTGATACCAAAACCAGGCAAGGATTTCACAAAGAAAGAAAACTACAGGCCAATTTCACTGGTGAACATAGATGCAAAAATCCTCAACAAAATACTAGCAAACAGAATCCAACAGCACATTAAAAGGATCATACACCATGATCAAGTGGGGTTTATTCCAGGAATGCAAGGATTCTTCAATATATGCAAATCAATCGACGTGATACACCATATTAACAAATTGAAGGAGAAAAACCATATGATCATCTCAATAGATGCAGAGAAAGCTTTCGACAAAATTCAACACCCATTTATGATAAAAACCCTGCAGAAAGTAGGCATAGAGGGTACTTTCCTCAACATCATAAAGGCCATATATGACAAACCCACAGCCAGCATCGTCTTCAATGGTGAAAAAGTGAAACCATTTCCACTAAGATCAGGAACAAGACAAGGTTGCCCACTCTCACCACTCTTATTCAACATAGTTTTGGAAGATTTAGCCTCAGCAATCAGAGAAGAAAAGGAAATAAAAGGAGTCCAAATCGGAAAAGAAGAAGTAAAGCTGTCACTGTTTGAAGATGACATGATACTATACATAGAGAATCCTAAAGATGCTACCAGAAAACTACTAGAGCTAATCAATGAATTTGGTAAAGTTGCCGGATACAAAATTAATGCACAGAAATCTCTGGCATTCCTATATACTAATGATGAAAAATCTGAAAGTGAAATCAAGGAAACACTCCCATTTACCATTGCAACAAAAAGAATAAAATATCTAGGAATAAACCTACCTAAGGAGACAAAAGACCTATATGCAGAAAATTATAAGACACTGATGAAAGAAAATAAAGATGATACAAATAGATGGAGAGAGGTACCATGTTCTTGGATTGGAAGAATCAACATTGTGAAAATGACTCTACTACCAAAGCAATCGACAGATTCAGTGCAATCCCTATCAAACTACCACTGGCATTTTTCACAGAAGTAGAGCAAAAAATTTCACAATTTGTATGGAAACACAAAAGACCCCGAATAGCCAAAGCAATCTTGAGAACGAAAAATGGAGCTGGAGGAATCAGGCTCCCTGACTTCAGACTATACTACAAAGCTACAGTAATCAAGACAGTATGGTACTGGCACAAAAACAGAAAGAAAGATCAATGGAACAGGATAGAAAGCCCAGAGATAAACCCGTGGACATATGTTCACCTTATCTTTGATAAAGGAGGCAGGAATGTACAGTGGAGAAAAGAAAGTCTCTTCAATAAGTGGTGCTGGGAAAACTGGATAGGGACATGTAAAAATATGAGATTAGATCACTCCCTAACACCATACACAAAAATAAGCTCAAAATGGATTAAAGACCTAAATGTAAGGCCAGAAACTATCAAATTCTTAGAGGAAAACACAGGCAGAACACTCTATGACATAAATCACAGCAAGATCCTTTTTGACCCACCTCCTAGAGAAATGGAAATAAAGACAAAAATAAACACATGGGACCTAATGAAACTTAAAAGCTTTTGCACAGCAAAGGAAAACATAATCAAGACCCAAAGACAACCCTCAGAATGGGAGAACATATTTGCAAATGAAGCAACTGACAAAGGATTAATCTCCAAAATTTATAAGCAGCTCGGGCAGCTCAATAACAAAAAAACAAACAACCCAATCCAAAAATGGGCAGAAGACCTAAATAGACATTTCTCCACAGAAGATATACAGACAGCCAACAAACACATGAAAGGATGCTCAACATCTTTACTCATCAGAAAAATGCAAATCAAAACTACAATGAGATATCATCTCACACCAGTCAGAATGGCCATCATCAAAAAATCTAGAAACAATAAATGCTGGAGAGGGTGTGGAAAAAAGGGAACACTGTTGCACTGCTGGTGGGAATGTGAATTGGTACAGCCACTATGGAGAACGGTATGGAGGTTCCTTAAAAAACTACAAATAGAACTACCATATGACCCAGCAATCCCACTACTGGGCATATACCCTGAGAAAACCATAATTCAAAAAGAGACATGTACCAAAATGTTCATAGCAGCCCTATTTACAATACCCCAGAGATGGAAACAACCTAAGGGTCCATCATCGGATGAATGGGTAAAGAAGATGTGGCACATATATACAATGGAATATTACTCAGCCATAAAAAGAAATGAAATTGACCTATTTGTATTGAGGTGGATGGACCTAGAGTCTGTCATACAGAGTGAAGTAAGTCAGATAGAGAAAGACAAATACTGTATGCTGACACATATATAAGGAATTTAAGAAAAAAATGTCATGAAGAACATAGGGGTAAGATAGGAATAAAGACTCAGACCTACTAGAGAATGGACTTGAGGATATCGGGAGGGGGAAGGGTAAGCTGTGACAAAGTGAAAGAGCGGCATGGACATATATACACTACCAAACGTAAGGTAGATAGCTAGTGGGAAGCAGCCGCATAGCACAGGGAGATCAGCTCGGTGCTTTGGGACCGCCTGGAGGGGTGGGATAGGGAGGGTGGGAGGGAGATGCAAAAGGGAGGGGATATGGGAACATATGTATATGTATAACTGATTTAAATTGTTATAAAGCAAAAAATTAAAAAAAGATGTTAAAAAATATTCCATGACACTTTTCATCAAATTTCTCCATGACCCTGTCATTACAATGCTCCCTGCCCTTCTCATCACAATGCACAATGCCCTTGTTATCAAAATAGTCCATGAACTTTGTCATCACAAAGATCCATGACCCTTGGCATCACAATGCTCCATGTCATTGTCATCACAATGCACCATGAAAGCTCTCATCATATTGCTCCATGCCCTTGTCATCACAAAGCTCCATGACTCATGTCATCAGAATACTCCATGGACTTCTCATCACAGTGCTCCATGCAGTTGCCATTACAATGCTCCATTATCCCTGTCATAAAAATGCTCCTTGAACCCTCTCATCACATTGCTCCATGCCCTTGTCATCACAAAGCTCCATGACACTTTTCATCACAATGCTCAATGCCCTTCTAATCACAATGCTCCATGCACTTGTCATTACAATCCTCCATGACCCATGTATCACAGTGTTCAGTGCCCATGTCATCACAATGCTCCATGCCCACTCTCATCACAATAATCCATGAAATATTTCAGACCAATGCTCCATGCACTTCTCATTACATTGCTCCATTAACCCAGTCGTAACAATGCTCCATGAACCCTGCCTTCACAATGTTCCATGGCCTTGTCATCACAAGGCTCCATGACACTTGTCATCACAATGCACCAAGACCCCTTTAATCACAATGCTCCATGAGTTTGTCATCACAAAGCTCCATGACACATGTCATCAAAATGCTCCATCCCTTCTCCTCACAATGCTCCATGACCCCTGCCATCACGATGTTCCATGGACTTGTCATCACAAGTCTCCATGACCCTTCTCATCACAATGCTCCAAGACACCCATGATGCTCATCACCACAATTATCCATGGTCTTCTCATCACAATGCTCCATAGCCCTTGTCATCACAATGCTCAATACACTTATCATCACAATGCTCCCTGACACTTGTCATCAGTATGCTCCTTGAGCACTGTCATGACAAGGCTCCATGCCATTTCATCACAATTCTTCAAGTCCCCTGTAATCACAGTGCTCCATGCACTTGTCATCACAAAGCTCCATGACTTCTGTCATCAGAATGCTCAATGGCCTTCTCCTCACAATGCTCCATGCCCTTGTCATAACAGTGCTCCAAGACTCCTGTAATCACAATGCTCCATGCCTCTTTTCATCAGAATGCTACAGGAGACTTGTCATCACAAGTCTCCGTGGTCTTCTATTCACAGTGCTACATTTCCTTGTCATCACAATGTTCCATGACCCCTGTCATCACAATACTCCATGAATATTTTCAGCCCAATGCTCCATGACCTTCTCACCACAATGCTCCATGACCAATATCATCACAATGCTCCATGACCAGTGTCATCACAACACTCCATGACCGCTGACAACACAGTGATATGGGACTCTTGTCATCACAATGCTCCATTCCCTAGTCATCACAATGCCCCATGATCCCTGTCATCACTATTCTCCATGAACATTTTCAGCCCTATGCTCCATGAACCTTGTCATCACAATGATCCATGCCCTAGTCATCCCAATGCTCCAAGACCCCTGTATTCACAATGCTCTGTGACGCATGTCACCACAGTGCTCCATGACACCTGTCATCCCAATGTTCTGTGCCTTTTTCAGCAAAATGCTACATGACCTTTTCATTACAATGCTCTATGCGCCTGACATCAGAAAACTGCATTACTATTGTCATCACAATCCTCCATGAACCTTGGGATCACATTGCTTCATGCCGTTGTCATCACAATGCTCCATGCTCCTTGAAATCAAAATGATCCATGACCTCTGTCATCACAATGCTCCAAACACTTGTGATCACAATGTTCCATAACACTTGTCATCACAACGCTCCATGATGCCTGGCATCACAATACTCCATGTCCTTTTCATCACAGTGTTCCATGACCTTTGGCATAACAATTCTCAATACACTTGTCATCACAATGCTCCCTGACTCTTGTCGTCAGAATGCTCCTTGAACCCTGTCACTAAAAGGCTCCGTGCTTTTTCATCACAATGCCCCATGCCATTTTCATCAGAATGCTCCATGCCATTGTCATCAAAATACTCCACAAATTTGTCATCAAAATGCTCCTTGACCCGTGTCATCACGATTCTCCATGCACCTTCCAGCACAATGCTCCCTGACCCTTGTCATCACAATGCTCCAAGCCATTGTCATCACAATCCTCCATTACCTTTGTCATCAGAATCCTCCATAACACCTGTCATCACCATGTTCCATGCCATTGTCATCACAATGGGCCATTACATATGTCATCACAATGCTCCCTGACACCTGTCTTCACAATACTCCATGACCTGGTCATCACAATGCTCCATGCCCTTGTCATCACAATGTGCCATTCCAACTGTCATTGCAATAATCCATGAAACTTATTAGACCAATGTTCCATGCCCTTGTCATCACAATGCTCCATGACCCATGTCATAACAATGCTCAGTGAGTCCACTCATCACAATGCTTCATGACCTTTGTCATCACAGTGGTCCATGCCCTCATCATCAACAGTCTCTGTGACCTTTTTAACAACAATGCTCCATGAAATTTTCATCACAATGGTCTTTGACATTTGCCATCTCAATACTCTATGCCTTTCTCAGCACAATGCTACATGACCGTTGTCATCACAATGCTCCAAGCCATTGTCATCACAATGCTCCATTACATTTGTCATCAGAATCCTCCATGACACTTGGCATCACAATGCTCCATGCCATTGTCATCACAATGGGCCATTACATATGTCATCACAATGCTCCCTCACACCTGTCTTCACAATACTGCATGACCTGGTCTTCACAATGCTCCATGCCGTTGTCATCACAATGCGCCATTCCAACTGTCATGGCAATAATCCATGAAACTTATTAGACCAATATTCCATACCCTTGGCATCACAATGCTCCTTGCCCTTCTTATCAAAATGCTCTGTGACTCCAGTCATCACAATGCTTCATGACATTTGTCATCACAGTAGTCCATGTCCTCGTCATTAACAGTCTCTGTGACCTTTTTAACCTCAATGCTCCATGAGAATTTCATCACAATGCTCTTTGACCCTTGTCATCACAATACTCTATGCCTTTCTCAGCGCAATGCTCCATGACTGTTGTCATCACAATGCTCCACGCACTTTCCAGCACAATGCTCCATGACACGTCATCACAATGCACCATGCGCTTGTCATCACAGTGCTCCACAATCTTGTCATCACAATGCTCCATTAACCTGGTCATCACAATGCTCCATGAACTTCTCATCAATATGCTCTCTCACCACTGATATCACACTGTTATATCACTATTCATCACAATACTACCCCACCCCTGTCATCACAATGTTCCATGATTCCTGTCATCACAATGCTACATGCACTTATCATCACAATGTTCGATGACCTATGACATCACAATGTTCCATTAGCCCTGTCATCAAAATGCTCCATGACACTTTTCATCAAAATGCTACATGTCCCCTGACATCACAGTGCTCCATAGCCCTTGTCATTACAGTGCTCCATGACGCTCTTCATCACAATTATCCATGGTCTTCTCATCACAATGCTCCATGACCATTGTCATCACAATGCTCAATACACTTGTCATCAAAATGCTCTTTGACGCTTGTTGTCTGTATGCTCCTTGAACCCTGTTATGACAAGCCTCCATGCCTTTTTCATCACAATGATCCATGCCCTTTTCATCACAATGCTCCAAGGCCCCTGTAATCAAAATGCTCCATGCCCTTTTCATCACAAAGCTCCAAGATGCATGTCATCAAAATGCTCCATGGCCTTCTCCTCACAATGCTCCATGCCCTTGTCATCACAATGCTCCAAAAACCCTGTAATCACAATGCTCCATGCCCCTTTTCATGAGAATTCTCCATGACACTGGTCATTTCAAGTCTCCACGGTCTTCTCATTACAATTCTCCAGTACCTTGTCATCACCATGCTCCAATTCCTTGTCATCACAATTCTCCATGACCCCTGTCATCTCATTGCTCCATGACTGCAGTCATCACAATGCTTCATAACGTTTGTCATCACAATGGTCCATTCCCACGTCATCACAAGGCTCTTTTACCTTTGTAACCACAATGCTCCATGAATTTTTCATAACAATGCTCCGTGACCCTTGTCATCACAATGCTCCATGCATTTGTCAGAAAAATGATCCATGACACTTGTCATCACAATCTGCCACACACTTTTCATCACAACGGTCCACAAATTTGTCATTGCAATGCTTCATTAACCTTGTAATCACAATGCTCCATGCCCTTCTCATCACAATGCTCCATTACACCTGTCATAACAATGCTCCATGACCCCTGCCACCACAATGTTCCACGGCCTTGTCATCACAAGTCTCCATGACACTTGTCATCACAATGCTCCAAGACCCCTGTGATGACAATGCTCCATGCACTTATAATCACAAAGCTACATGAGACATGTCATTAGAATGTTCCATGGCCTTCTCATCACACTGCTCCATGCCCTTGTCATCACAATGCTCCCAGACCCATGTAATCACAATTCTCCATGGCCCTTTTCATCTCAATGCTCCATGAACCCTGTCATCACAATGCTCCATGACCCTGTCATCACAATACTCCAAGAACATTTTCAGCCCAATGCTTCATGACACTTATCATCAAAATGATCCATGCCCTTGTCATCCCAGTACTCCATGACCTCAGTATTCACAATGCTCCGTGACGCTTGTTATCACAGTGCTCCATGACACCTGTCATCACAATGCTCCATGCCTTTGTCAACAAAATGCTACATGAGCTTGTCATTACAATGCTCTATTCGCTTGTCATCACAATACTCTATTACCATTGTCATCACAATCCTCCATGAAAGTTGGGATCACATTGCTTCATGTCCTTGTCAACACAATGCTGCATGCTCCTTGAAATCAAAATGATCCATGACCTCTCTCATCACAATGCTCCAAACCCTTGTGATAACAATGTTCCATAACACTTGTCATCACAACGCTCCATGTTGCCTGTCATCACAATACTCCATGTACTTTTCATCACAATGCTCCATGACATTTGTCATCACAATTCTCAATACAATTGTCATCACAATGCTCCCTGACAATTGTCGTAAGAATGCTACATGAAGCCTGTCATGAAAAGTCTCAATGCCTTTTTCATCACAATGCCACATGCCATTTTCATCACAGTGCTCCATGCCATTGTCATCAAAATACTCCACAAGCTTGTCGTCAGAATGCTCCATGATCCTTTTCATCACAATTCTCCATGCACTTGTCAGCACAATGCTCCCTGACCTTTGTCATCACAATGCTCCAAGCCATTGTCATCACAATGCTCCATTAACTTTGTCATCAGTATCCTCCATGACACTTGGCATCACAATGCTCCATGCCATTGTCATCACAATGGGCCATTACATATGTCATCACAATGCTCTCTGACACCTGTCTTCACAATACTGCATGACCTGGTCATCACTATGCTCCATGCACGTCTCATCAAAATGCTCTCTCAACACTGATATCACAATGTTACATCACTATTCATCACAATACTCCCTCACCCCTGTCATCACAATGTTCCATGACTCCTGTCATCACAATGCTACATGCATTATCATCACAATATTCGATGACCACTGACATCACAATGTTCCATTAGCCCTGTCATCAAAATGCTCCATGACCGTTTTTTCAACATGCTCCATGACCGCTGACATCACAGTGTTCCATAACCACTGTCATCAAAATATTCCATGACCCATTTCATCAAATTGCTCCATGACCCTGTCATCACAATGCTCCCTGCCATTCTCATCACATTTCACAACGCCCTGGTCATCAAAATGCTCCATGTCGTTGTCAACACAAAGATCCATGACTCTTGGCATCACAATGCTCCATGTCATTGTCATCACAATGCTCCATGAAAGCTCTCATCACATTGCTCCATGCCCGTGTCATCAAAAAGCTCCATGATGCATATCATCAGAATGCTCCATCCCTTCTCCTCACAATGCTCCATGACCCCTGCCATCACGATTGTCCATGGACTTGTCATCACAAGGCTCCATGACCCTTCTCATCACAATACTCCAAGACCCCTGTAATCACAGTGATCCCTGCTCCTTTTCATCCCAAGGATCCATGAACCCTCTCATCAAATTGCACCATGCCCATCATCATAATGCTTCATGCTATTGTCATCACAATGAAATCAACATGCTACATGACCTCTGTCATAACAATGCTCCAAACCCTTGTGATCCCAATATTCCATAAATCTTGTCCTCACAATGCCCCATGAAGCTCGTCATCACAATTATCCAATGTCTTCTCATCACAATGCTCCATGACCTTTGTCACCACAATGCTCAATACACTTGTCATCAAAATGCTCCCTGACACTTGTTGTCTGTATGCTCTTTCAACCCTGTCATGACAAGGCTCCATACCTTTTTCATCACAATGATCCATTACTTTTTCATCACATTGCTCCAAAACACTGTAATCACACTGCTCCATGCCCTTGTCATCACAAAGCTCCATGACGCATGTCATCAGAATGCTCCATGGCCTTCTCATCACAATGATCCATGCCCATGCCATCACAATGCTCCATTACACCTGTCATTACAATGCTCCTTGACCCTTGCCATCACGATGTTCCATGGCCTTGTCATAACAAGGTTCCATGACCCTTCTTATCACAATGCTCCATGCCCCTCTTCATCACTATGCTCCATGAGACTTTTCATCACAAGGTTCCATGATTTTCTCATCACAATGCTCCAGGATATTGTCATCACAATGCATCATGCCCTTGTCATGAAAATTCTCAATGGCCATTCTCATCATAATGCACAGAGCCCTAGTCATCACAATGCACCATTATGTTTGTCATTACAATCCTCCATTATATTTGGCATCACAATGCTCCCTGCCATTGTCATTGCAATGGACCATGTCATATGTCATCACAGTGCTCAATGACACCTGTCTTCACAATACTCCATGACCTTCTCATCACAATGCTCCATGCCATTTTTATCACAATGCAGCATGCCCACTATCATCACAATAATCTATGAAACTTGTCAGACCAATGTTTCATGCCCCTGTCATCACAATGCTCCATGCCCTAGTCATCACAATGCGTCATGACTCCTGTCATCACAATGCTCCGTACACTCCAGTCATCACAATGCTACATAACGTTTGTCATCACAAAGGTCCATGCCCGCATCATCACAAGGCTCTGTGACATTTGTAACCACAATGCTCCTTGAACATTTCATCACAATCCTCCATGACCATTGTCATTACAATGCTCCATGCCTTTGGCAGAAAAATATTCCATGACGCTTGTCATCACAATGTGCCACGCGCTTTTCCTCACAACGGTCCACAAACTTGTCATTGCAATGCTCCATAAACCTTGTAATCACAATGCTCCATGCATTTCTCATCAACATGCTCTCTCACCAGAGATATCACAATGTTCCATCACTACTCGTCACAATACTCCCTCACCCCTGTAATCACAATATTCCATGACCCCTGTCATCACAATTCTACATCCCCTTATAATCACAATGTTCCATGACCCCTGACATCACAATGTTCTATAACCCCTGACATCAAAATGCTCCATGATCCTTTTCATCCCAAAGGTCCATGACCCCTGACATCACAGTGTTCTATAACCCATGTCATCAAAATGTTCCATTACAATTTTCATCAAATTCCTACATAACCTTGTCACCAAAATACTCCCTTCCCTTCTCATCAAAATGCACCACACCCTTGTCATCAAAATGCCCCATGACCTTTGTCATCACAGAGCTCCATGACCCTTGCATCACAATGTTCCATGTCATTGTCATCACAACGCTCCATGACACTTGTCATCACAATGCTCGATGCCCTTCTTATCAGAGGGCTCCATGATCTTGTCATTTCAATCCTCCTCGACTCATGTATCACAGTGTTCCGTGCCCTAGTCATCACAATGCTCCATGCCCACTCTCATCACAATAATTCATGAAACATTTCAGACAAATGCTCCATGTCTTTCCCATCACAATGCTCCATTACCCCTGTCATAGCAATGCTCCATGACCTCTGCCATCACAGTGTTCCACAGCCTTGTCATTCACAAGGCTCCATGACACTTGTAATCACAATGCTCCAAGACCCCTGTAATCAAAATTCTCCATGCCCTTGTAATCAAAAGATCCATGACGCATGTCATCAGAATGTTCCATGCCCTTGTCATCACAATGCTCCTTGCCCTTGTCATCACAATACTCCAGGACGCTTGTAATCACAATGCTCCATGCCCCTTTTCATCTCAATGCTCCATGAACCCAGTCATCACAATGCACCATGCCCATCATCATGCTTCAGGCTATTGTCATCACAATGAAGTCAAAATGCACCATGACCTCTGTCATCACAATGACCCAAACGCATTTTATCACAATGTTCCATAACATTTATCATCACAACACCCCATGACGCTCATCATCACAATTATCGATGGTCTTCTCATCACTATGCTCCATAACCCTTGTCATCACAATGCTCAATACACTTGTCATCACAATGCTCCCAGACACTTGTCATCAGTATGCTCCTTGAACCCTGTCATGAGAAGGCTCCA